>NC_091283.1:517228823-517528823 GCF_032444005.1 Ranitomeya imitator
GAATCCTGGGATGGGGTGAATCTTGTGGGGGTAGGTGTCAGAGGGAGTGCGTTCAGGTTGCTACTACAGAGGTACCCGCAGATCTTTCCTCTCTCCCCAAGCAGTATTGGTCTTATGCAGACGTGTTCTCCAAAAAGGCGGCGGAGATCCTTCCGCCCCATCGCCCCTATGACTGTCCTATTGATCTCTTGCCTGGTGCTGAGCCTCCCCGGGGTCGAGTCTATCCGCTATCTCTCCCGGAGACGGAGGCAATGTCACAGTACATCCAGGAAAATCTGGCAAGAGGATTCATTAGGAAGTCAGTGTCACCTGCTGGGGCAGGGTTCTTCTTCGTGCAGAAGAAGAATGGGGAATTGCGTCCATGCATAGACTATAGGGGTCTTAACGCTATCACCATTAAAAATAAGTATCCTTTGCCCTTGATATCTGAGCTCTTCGATAGGCTTCGGGGAGCAAGGGTATTTACTAAACTAGATCTGCGGAGTGCTTACAACCTGATTCGCATCCGTGAGGGGGACGAATGGAAGATGACTTTTAACACCAGTGATGGGCACTATGAATATCTGGTGATGCCCTTCGGGCTCTGTAATGCCCCAGCCGTTTTCCAAGACTTTGTGAACGATATCTTCCGGGATATGCTTTCCACCTCGGTCGTAGTCTATCTGGATGATATTCTCATCTACTCTCCAGATATTGACTCCCACCGGAGAGATGTTTGCAAAGTCTTCGACCTCCTACGGGCAAACTCCCTCTATGCCAAGTTGGAGAAGTGTATGTTTGAGCAGGAGTCCCTACCTTTCCTAGGCTACATCATCTCTGCCCAGGGATTGGCTATGGATCCTGCCAAACTACAGGCTGTGATGGACTGGCAGGAACCCCATTCTCTTAAAGCGGTGCAGCGCTTTATGGGGTTCATTAATTATTATCGCCAGTTCATTCTGCACTTCTCAACTTTGGTAGCTCCCTTGGTTGCCCTCACCAAGAAGGGGGCGAATCCCAAATTGTGGTCTGAGGAGGTCTCCAAGGCCTTTAACTCTATAAAGTCACACTTCGCTAGCGCTCCCATCCTACATCGCCCCGATGTTGATAAGCCATTTATCATGGAGGTGGATGCCTCTTCTGTTGGTGCTGGAGCAGTCCTCTTCCAAAAGGATGCTCAAGGTCGGAAGCATCCTTGCTTCTTTTTCTCCAAGACCTTCTCACCAGCAGAGAGGAATTATTCCATCGGGGACAGGGAGTTGCTAGCCATGAAGTTGGCTTTCTCGGAGTGGAGACATCTCTTGGAGGGAGCATGTTTTCCCTTCCAAGTCTTCACTGACCATAAAAATTTGGTGTACCTGCAGACAGCCCAGTGGTTGAATTCTCGCCAGGCCAGATGGTCCTTATTCTTCTCCCGGTTTCATTTCACCCTCCATTTTCTTTCTGGGGAGAAGAACATTCGGGTCGACGCTCTCTCTCGCTCCGTTGTGTCATCTGCGGAGGAGGAGCCTCGGCTTATTGTCCCCACCGAGAGCTTGAGAACTGTGGCCCCGGTTTCGCTAGAGTCTGTGCCCCCGGGCAAGACTTTTGTTCCATCCAATTTGCGACCGGAGGTTCTCTCTTGGGCACACTCGTCCAGGGTGGGTGGACATTTTGGTACCAAAAGGACATCTGAGTTACTGGCGAGGATGTACTGGTGGCCGCATATGGCTCGTGATGTCGCAGAGTATGTTCGGGCGTGTGTCTCTTGCGCCAAGAACAAGACTCCTCGGCAACGGCCAGCTGGTTTGCTTTTTCCTCTGCCGGTGGCGGACAGGCCCTGGGAGATGGTCGGGATGGACTTTGTGGTGGGCTTACCCAAGTCTCGTAACTGCACCATTATCTGGGTGATCACCGACCATTTTTCCAAGATGGTGCACTTGGTGCCTCTTCCACGGCTACCTTCTGCACGGGCGTTGGCTGTCTTGTTCGTCAAGCATATCTTTCGCCTACACGGTATGCCAGACAAAATTGTTAGTGACCGGGGTCCCCAGTTTGCGTCTCGATTCTGGAGAGAGCTTTGTCGTCTACTCAGTATTGAGTTGAATCTCTCTTCGGCATATCATCCCGAGACGAATGGGTTGGTAGAGAGGGCCAACCAGACCTTGGTCACATATTTACGACATTTTGTTTCTGCCAGGCAGGATGACTGGGCATCCTTGCTACCGTGGGCAGAGTTTGCACTTAACAATGCCGTAGCCGACTCCACCGGTCAGACTCCATTCCTCCTAAATTACAGCCAGCATCCGCGTGTTCCTGTGCCCATGCCTGTGTCTTCTGCTGACTACAGGGTGGCAGACTGGGCTGTGGAGGCACGGGACATTTGGGACCGCACGCAGGATGCCATTCAGGCCTCCAAGGAGAGAATGAGGTCCTATGCCGATGTTCATCAGTGCCCCGCTACGACCTTTGCCCCTGGCGACTTGGTGTGGCTCTCCGCCCGTAACATCAGGCTGCGAGTTGAGTCCACTAAGTTTGCTCCTCGCTACTTGGGTCCCTTCAAGGTTCTCGAACAGGTTAATCCTGTGGTCTACCGTTTGGCTCTTCCTCCACGTTTGGGTATCACCGACACCTTTCATGTGTCCCTCTTGAAACCCGTATACAGTTAGGTCCTTATATATTTGGACAGAGACACCATTTTTCTAATTTTGGTTATAGATATTACCACAATGAATTTTAAACAAAACATTTCAGATGCAGTTGAAGTTCAGACTTTCTGCTTTCATTTGAGGGTATCCACATTAAAATTGGATGAAGGGTTTAGGAGTTTCAGCTCCTTAACATGTGCCACCCTGTTTTTAAAGGGACCAAAAGTAATTGGACAGATTCAATAATTTTAAATAAAATTCATTGTGGTAATGATCATCCAAAAATCATCCAAAATTCATTGTGGTAATGTCTATAACCAAAATTAGAAAAATGTTGTCTCTGCCCAAATATATATGGACCTAACTGTACATGTCCCGGTTTTCCGAGTCATCTGCCGGGACATCGGGTTCGTCTACGGACGATTACGAGGTGAACGCTATTTTGGGGTGCAAGGTGGTACGCGGCAAAAAGTTCTATCTGGTGGATTGGAAGGGTTATGGCCCAGAGGACAGGTCATGGGAGCCTGCTGAAAACATTCGGGCCCCACAGCTCATTGCTACCTTCGAGCGTAGCGAGGCCCAAGGAGGGGGGGGCCATGTTAGGTCTCGAGTTCCCACTTCTGCACAGGGGGAATCTCGAGCCATCTCTGCTGTGGTCTCCCATTCTTATCCAGCCGCAGTGGAGTCTGCTCAGCAGGGACGTCGGTCCCAGCGTCTCGCTCAGTCTCACTCTGTACAGAGAATTACTGCTGCTTCTTCAGCTTCTGCCATTAAAGCCAATGCTGGTCAGCAGCGAGCGGACTTCTCTGGGACTAAGTCCTTGTCTGCACACACTGAGCATGCCCAGGGCAAGATCTCCCATTGGAGATCGAGGGTCATGTGCTCAGGCTCTGCAGCACATTCCATTGGTCCTCTTGGCAGGTCTTGGAAGGGCAAAGTTTCTGTGGCCACTTCCTGTGCTGCAACTATATAAACTGCGCATGACCGCACGGCCATGCGCTAGTGTACATTTGCTTACGTGTGTTTGTTGTGAGTGCAAGTCGTCCTTGGATACCCCTTCCCTATTGAATGTCTGTTCGCGGAAGGTGTATGGTTGCTATCTAGCGCCCGACTTATCCTACAGCACTAATCACACGTTACAGCGTCCAGTTGCTGTGACCGCCAGTACGGCGCCGTGCTCTCCCTCTGTGCTTTCCTTACCCAAGCCTGGGTGGTTAGTGGCGTTCGTCAGTGCGGCACCGCATGCACTCTTGTGCGCTAATATTGTTATTGAGCTTCCTTACACACCCAGTTGCGGTGTTGTGCCAGCAAGGGTCTAATCGGACTTCAATCCTAGTTGGGGTTGAGTTCGCTGACTCCTTGCTCACCTTCTATGTGCGGTACCGCGATCCTGTGATGCAATAGGATCGCTTCCTTCACACTGGGTGAAGTTTAACCCACGTGTGTATACTTATGAGTACCGCCATATAGTCCGTCATTACTTAGCAGCAGGTTCCATCTCTGCACGGTGGACCCCGGGCTGCGAACGCACCATACACTATCTGTCTTATTATTTGGTGCGTTCCGCTAGCCCTAACACCCCGAAACAGCTTGTGCTGTAGCGATTTCCACTGTCCAACACCACTTTTTGTTTGCAGGGACAGTGGAAGCAACATTTTTTTTTCCTCAGCGCTGTAGCTCATTGGGCTGCCCTAGAAGGCTCCCTGATAGCTGCATTACATAGTAACATAGTAAGTAAGGCCGAAAAAAGACATTTGTCCATCCAGTTCAGCCTATATTCCATCATAATAAATCCCCAGATCTATGTCCTTCTACAGAACCTAATAATTGTATGATACAATATTGTTCTGCTCCAGGAAGACATCCAGGCCTCTCTTGAACCCCTCGACTGAGTTCGCCATCACCACCTCCTCAGGCAAGCAATTCCAGATTCTCACCGCCCTAACAGTAAAGAATCCTCTTCTATGTTGGTGGAAAAACCTTCTCTCCTCCAGACGCAAAGAATGCCCCCTTGTGCCCGTCACCTTCCTTGGTATAAACAGATCCTCAGCGAGATATTTGTATTGTCCCCTTATATACTTATACATGGTTATTAGATCGCCCCTCAGTCATCTTTTTTCTAGACTAAATAATCCTAATTTCGCTAATCTATCTGGGTATTGTAGTTCTCCCATCCCCTTTATTAATTTTGTTGCCCTCCTTTGTACTCTCTCTAGTTCCATTATATCCTTCCTGAGCACCGGTGCCCAAAACTGGACACAGTACTCCATGTGCGGTCTAACTAGGGATTTGTACAGAGGCAGTATAATGCTCTCATCATGTGTATCCAGACCTCTTTTAATGCACCCCATGATCCTGTTTGCCTTGGCAGCTGCTGCCTGGCACTGGCTGCTCCAGGTAAGTTTATCATTAACTAGGATCCCCAAGTCCTTCTCCTTGTCAGATTTACCCAGTGGTTTCCCATTCAGTGTGTAATGGTGATATTGATTCCTTCTTCCCATGTGTATAACCTTACATTTATCATTGTTAAACCTCATCTGCCACCTTTCAGCCCAAGTTTCCAACTTATCCAGATCCATCTGTAGCAGAATACTATCATCTCTTGTATTAACTGCTTTACATAGTTTTGTATCATCTGCAAATATCGATATTTTACTGTGTAAACCTTCTACCAGATCATTAATGAATATGTTGAAGAGAACAGGTCCCAATACTGACCCCTGCGGTACCCCGGCTGACACCTAGCTTTCCTATGAAAAGGTCTTGCTTGTGGTCTGGTCTGACTGAGTTTTCCAATCTCGTAATTTGCAGCAGCTGTTTGTCCAGCATACGACATGTTTACACCTCCCTAAATGGGCAAACTCCCCCACGGGGCCGTGGTCTCGCCACTTGGTGCAAGCACCCGTGAGAGTGCCATTTGTCTGAAGAGGTGGGTGTGCACGCTTCTAGTCGACGGCACTGCCACTGGGTCCCTCATAGTACAATAAATTGTCTCTGGCGGTGGTGGCGCGCAACCAATGTCAGACACACCGTTGTAACGTGATGGGGCCTGGGCCTGTACCGCCGGCCACAAGACAGTTCCCCCCCAGCTCAAACAGTGCTCTACCACTTGCAAAATTATCTCTCACAGCTCCACCAATGTTTAGTCTATGCGCTGACATCCTTCAATGCCTGGCACTGACAATACCAATGTGTTGACATTTATGATGCTACTTAAAATAGTCAGGGGCAGTGTCCTATATTTACACCAGTAAATACTTAGCGCCAAATTACTAGTTCTGAAACTCAGCAGAGGAGCCCACCCCTGTACCTAAGTATGCCACCCTTTTGTTTTTTGGTTTTGTTGTATTGCGAGTAGTGTTGAGCATTCCGATACCGCAAGTATCGGGTATCGGCCGATATTTGCGGTATCGGAATTCCGATACCGAATTCCGATACTTCCCGCGTATCGGATACCGGAATCGGAAGTTCCCAGAATTCAAATTGAACGCAGCAGCCAATGAGGAATGAATGAAAGTGTGGGCACATCCTGTTTAGCATGGTGGGCATGTAAGTACTGGCAAGGCTGGGATTGGCTGCTGAAATGATGTCACTCTGCACTATAAAAAAGCGCTGCCGCCATTTTGCGCTCACTCTGCTGTGATTTCAGTTAGGGACAGGACGCTGTGTTCTAACTGTGGGCCAGTTGAGCTTGCTAATTGCTTTATTTTCCTTTCCAAAGGCTAATTTAGCAAAACGCTGTGTGTTCTTCACTGTTCACCTTGCTCTTGCCTTGCAGCGCTGTTTTAACAGCGTTCTGCAAGGTCTCTGTGTGTGTGTGTGTGTGCAGCTCACTCTGTAGTCTGTGTGCAGCCATATACCCGGTTGTATTCAGCTCAGGGGGGGTTCACATTGCCTCACACAGTTGTTCTTTTTTGCTCTTAGTGCAGCCTGCTGCACATTTTTTCTCAAATTTCCTATTAGTGTTTTTCCACCAGTCTCCAGCTCTATTGTGGAAAAACACTACATAGGATAACCTAGAGGGGGGTTTTAGGGCCTTGCAGTGCCGTTTACGGCTGTCTGCACGGTCTCCGTGTGATCCCAGCTCGCCCTGCAGTCTGTGTGCAGCCATAGCCGGTTGGATTCAGCTCAGGGTTCGTTACTGCCTCATACCTTGAGAAAAATTTTCCTTTTTTTCAAATAGTGCAGCCTGTTTAAAATTTGAAAAAAAAAATTCCTATTAGTGTCTTTCCACTCGTATCCAGCTAAATAGTGGAAAAACACTATATAGGATAACCTAGAGGAGGGTTTTTTGGCCTTGCAGCGCCGTTTACGGCTGTCTGCACGGTCTCCGTGTGAGCCCAGCTCGCCCTGTAGTCTGTGTGCAGCCATAGCCGGTTGGATTCAGCTCAGGGTTCGTTACTGGCTCATACCTTGAGAAAAATTTTCCTTTTTTTTCAAATAGTGCAGCCTGTTTAAAATTTGAAAAAAAAAAAAATCCTATAAGTGTCTTTCCACTCGTATCCAGCTAAATAGTGGAAAAACACTATATAGGATAACCTAGAGGAGGGTTTTTTGGCCTTGCAGCGCCGTTTACGGCTGTCTGCACGGTCTCCGTGTGAGCCCAGCTCGCCCTGTAGTCTGTGTGCAGCCATAGCCGGTTGGATTCAGCTCAGGGTTCGTTACTGGCTCATACCTTGAGAAAAATTTTCCTTTTTTTGAAATAGTGCAGCCTGTTTAAAATTTGAAAAAAAAAAATTCCTATTAGTGTCTTTCCACCAGTCTCCAGCTCAATTGTGGAAAAACACTACATAGGATAACCTAGAGGGTTTTTTTTGGGCCTTGCAGTGCCGTTTACGGCTGTCTGCACGGTCTCTGTGTGAGCGCAGCTCGCCCTGTAGTCTGTGTGCAGCCATAGCCGGTTGGATTCAGCTCAGGGTGCGTTACTGCCTCATACCTTGAAAAACAATTTCCTTTTTTTCAAATAGTGCAGCCAGTTTAAAATTTGAAAAAAAAAAATCCTATTAGTGTCTTTCCACTTGTATCCAGCTAAATAGTGGAAAAACACTATATAGGATAACCTAGAGGAGGGTTTTTTGGCCTTGCAGCGCCGTTTACGGCTGTCTGCACGGTCTCCGTGTGATTTAAACTAGCTCTGTAGCCCGATCTGCACCAAAAAAAAAGTTAAGTTCACCAAACACAACTTAACACTTGTGTAGGCCACATTTGAAAAATAATAAAGTTTAGTCCACAATTTACAACATTAGTGTTTCTTACACCTGTTAGGAGGAGCATTACAGGAATAAGCACACTAAGGCCTTAGTACTTTTCTGCTTATCTTTATCTGTCAACCAAGATGAAGAGGGCAGGGAGTAAGGCACGTGGGCGTGGGCGCGGAGCAGGGAGAGGAGCAGGGAGAGGACGTGGTGATTCTGTGCCTGCTGCGGGCGCCGGTGACTCGTCGTCACTCAGTTTCAGCAGGGAACAGTCCTTCATGCGCAGCTTTGTCGGAGAGCGCCGTGCACCGCTGCTGCGTGAAGACCAAATTGAAGCCGTTGTCGGGTGGATGGCAGCTAACACCTCGGCATCGACTTCAGTTAGTGCCACATCCTCTCAGGCACAGAGCACTGGAGAGCAGCCATCTGTCTCTTCACCACCTGCCAAATTGGCCAGGCAGTCAGAGAGCCCAGGACAGGAGCCGTCTCTACTTCTGTTCTCTGAATCTCTTGGCTTGGAAACAGGGGGCCAGCCAAGCAGCATTGGAGAAATGGAAGAAGAGGCAGTGTGCAGTGATGCCCAACACCTTTTTCTCTCTGACTCTGAAGAGGCAGGTGGGCCAGTGCCTCCGGTGACCACAGCGCAGTACGCATCTGATGATGAAACTCAGGTGCCGCTTTCTCGTGCGTACTGTGCTGCTGAGACTACCCAGGAGGAGCAGTTGGTGGCAGAGGGTAGTGGAGATGATGAGGTCCTTGACCCATCGTGGCGTGAGGAACAGGAAGGTGGTGGGAGCAGCTCAGAGGAAGAGCTTCCTCTTACGGGCCAAAGAGGGAGAGGGAGGGGGAAGACTGTGGAGCCTGTAGCCTCCACTTTGGCACCCGTTAGGAGCCTGTCTCTTTCCAAAGCCAAAAAGGGCGCTCCCAAGACTTGCAGTGCCTGGTCCTTTTTTGACACAGTTGCAGATGACATTTGTTTTGTCAAATGCAAGCTGTGTCATCATAAAGTAAAAAGAGGGAAAAATGTCAGCAACCTCAATACCACAAATATGTGGAAACATGTGCGGACCAGGCACGCGGTGGAGTTACAGAAACACACTGAAGATGTAGGCCAACCAACAGCGGCAGCTACCACCTCTTCAGCTCGTGTTGCCTCTTCCTCCAGCTCACGCACAGCTGGTTTGGCTTCCTCCCAGAGACCTTGTGTAATTCCACCCACAGCACCACCTTCCCAGTCATCCTCACACTCCCAGTCTACTCTACAGCCATCCTTAGTACAGGCATGGGAGAAAAGGCGGGCATTCTCGGCCAACCACCCCCGAGCACAGGCTCTGAATGCAGGCATTGCCAAACTGTTGTCCCTGGAAATGCTCTCGTTCAGGCTGGTGGAGACTGACAGCTTCCGTGACTTGATGGCATTGGCAGTCCCACAGTACAAGGTGCCCAGCCGCTTTTACTTCAGCAGGCAGGCTGTCCCTGCCCTGCACAGGCATGTTGAGGCAAACATAAAACATGCGCTACTGAACACCGTCAGTAGCAAGGTCCACCTCACCACCGATGCGTGGACCAGTCAGCATGGACAGGGGCGATATGTTTCCCTCACTGCCCATTGGGTTAATGTTGTTGAGCCAGGTACAGATCGTGCGAGTGGCGCAGGACGTGTCCTGCCCACTCCAAGGATTGCAGGAATCCAGTCTGTACGCATCGACTCCTCCTCTTACACCAGTTCCTCTGATTCCTCTCTGCAGGATCCGTCACAGTCCACCCCCACATGGACCCGTGAACGTTTACCTATGACCGACATGAGCACAGCCGTGGCCAAACGTCAGCAGGCCGTCTTGAAACTAGTTTCATTGGGGCATCGAAGCCACACAGCGCAGGAGCTCTGGAATGCCATCAAGCAGGAGAGCGATGTGTGGTTACTGCCAGCGAATCTCCAGCCAGGCATGGTAGTGTGTGACAATGGCCGAAATCTGGTGGCAGCTTTGGCCCTTGGCAACCTCACTCACATCCCATGTCTGGCACATGTGCTCAATTTGGTTGTGCAGAGTTTTCTGAGGGACTATCCGGATCTTGATGCCCTGCTGCACAAGGTCCGCCTAGAGTGTGCTCACTTGCGGCGTTCCAGCTTGGCCAGATCCCGCATTGCTGCTCTGCAGCGCAGATTCCGCCTTCCGGAACACCGCATCATATGTGACCTACCTACCCGGTGGAATTCCACGTTACATATGTTGGAGCGGTTGTGTGAGCAGCAGCAAGCAGTTATGGAGTACCAGCTGCATCAGGCGCAAAGAAGTCGCAGTCAGCGCCGATCAGACTTCACAACCACAGAGTGGGCCACTCTGAAGGACGTCTGCCAGGTTTTGCGTCCTTTTGATTATTCCACGCGGATGGCAAGTGCAGATGATGCACTAGTCAGCATGACTGTCCCCCTTATCTGCCTGCTTCAGCAAACTTTGCAAGGGTTAAGGGATGATGTGGTGGAAGAGGTGGAGGATGAGGAGTCACCTTTTCCATCAGCTTCTGGAGAGTCAGCGCCACGTGGTTCCTCACAAAGGGGTACGCAGGGGCCAATTTGTGAGGAGGATGAGGAGGAGTCAATGGACGAGGAAGAGCTCCGTCCAGAGGAGGGAGCGACACAATTGTCCAGTGGTCAGTGTGTACAGCGAGGGTGGGGTGATGACGAGCGGGCAGAGATCATGTCTCAAGCAGGGGACAGCGTTTCTGGGCCGGTTGGCACTCTGCAGCACATGGTGGATTTTATGCTGTAGTGCCTGAGAAATGACCGCCGCATCGACCACATTCTCAACATGCCTGATTATTGGGTGTTCACCCTCCTCGATCCTCGCTACCGGGACAACGTCCAAAACCTCATCCCTGCGTTGACCCGGGAGCGTAAATTGCGGGAGTACCACGACACACTGGTGAATTCCATCATCTTCTCCTGTCCAACTGAGAGGAGTGCTGCTAGTGCTTTACAAAGCAGCTCAGTGCGTCGAGGCAGTGGGGGAGGCTCTGCCCAAAGAGGGAGCAGAAGCAGTGCCTCTGCCCAAGGCAAGCCGAGTATGGCACAACTCTGGCACACTTTTGTGTGCCCGCCCCAAATGTCTACACCATCACCGGCGGCTCCAGTCAGCAGGAGGCAACGGTTCCGTCAGATGGTGACAGACTACATGGCTTGCCCTCTTACTGTACTCCCCGATGGCTCTTCCCCGTTCAAGTTTTGGGTCTCTAAGCTGGATACATGGCCAGAGCTAAGTCAGTATGCATTGGAGGTGCTGGCTTGCCCTGCGGCTAGTGTCTTATCGGAACGTGTCTTTAGTGCCGCAGGTGGTGTACTAACAGACCGTCGCATGCGACTATCCTCCGATAACGTTGACCGGCTTACTTTCCTGAAAATGAACCAGGCATGGATCTCGCAGGAATTTGCCACTCCTCTGCCTGATTAATTAATTGGGTGTCATCCAGGTCTTCTGCTGTGTTCATCTTTCTACCACCTGAAATGCTATTCCTGGGCTCCAACACCGCCAGTTGCGGCTCAGAAGTGCAGGCTGCACAGTCAAAACATACGACCCAGTGTTATTGGGTTTCAGTAACGTCAGCTGATCCCCAGCTGTGTAGCCGGCAATGTGTCCTGCGACCGCCACGCTGGCACAACAACCTGAATGTAAGGGAACCTGCCCCCCCCCCCCGTCGTTTGTTACTGAAAGAGCCATCTTGTGCAGCAGTAATGCTGCACAAGGAAAAGGTAGCTATTTTTTTTGGGCTCCTTGCACACGCAGAACTTAACACTTATAAAATGTGTTCACTGATACCGTTATACCGTCCCAGAGCTGGGACTTTCCTTCGTAATGTGACGCAGCACAGCCGTCATTCCTACCCCCTTGGTGCCATGCGCTGCCTCCTCAGCGTTGTTTTAAGCTGTCACGGAGCCTGCGCTGTTCTGTTATCCCTTGGCCATGCCCTATTTGCGCTGCCTGTCTTCTGACATAATTTGGTGTCAGGCTGGCTGCGCCTGTGCGGCCGCGCTGCCATAGATCCCGCCTCACAGTGTCTTCTGATTGAGTCACACTGCGGGCCTGGGATCCATGGGCATGCGCAGTGCATATCTTCCCCTCGGGCTCTCGCTCATTTCCCTCCGCCTTCTTTAGACTGTGCGCCGTCAGCTGATCCCTAATAGCATGCCACGGCCGTGACAACGCACAGTCTGAAGAAGAGGGAAGGAGGGGAGTGAGAGTCGAGGATATGCACTGTGCATGCCCATGGATCCAAGGCCCGCAGTGGGATTACGTTAGACGAGACTGCGAGGTGGGATCTGGAGCAGCGTGGACGCACAGGCACTGACAGCCTGACACCAAATTATGTCAGAAGACAGGCAGTGCTAATTGGGCATGGCCAAGGGATAACAGAACAGCGCAGGCTCCGTGACAGTTTAAAACAACGCTGAGGAGGCAGCACATGGCACCAAGGGGATAGGAATGACAGCTGTGCTGTGTCCCATTACGAAGGAAATTCGCACCTCCGTGACGGTTTAACGGTATAAGGGGACACATTTTTAGTGTTTACTTCTGTGTTTGCAAGGAGCATAATTAAAAGAGCAACCTTTTCCTTTTGCATCCTTAGCGCTGCACAAGATGGCTCTTTCAGCTACAAACGTCTTGGGGGGGGGTTAAAGGTTCCCTTTCAACTTGCTCCAATCAGGCTTCGGCCTACACTCTGTTCCTCTGCTCCTCCTGCTGTCCCTGGGCTCTAACACCGCCAGTTGGTGCCTGGAAGTGCTGTGTGCACAGTCAACAGTCGCTCCTCTGTTATTGGGGTTCAGTAACGTCAGCTGATCCCCAGCTGTGTGTGCGGTAATACCTCCAATCTGCTCCTCCTGCTGTCCCTGGGCTCTAACACCGCCAGTTGGTGCCTGGAAGTGCTGTGTGCACAGTCAACAGTCGCTCCTCTGTTATTGGGGTTCAGTAACGTCAGCTGATCCCCAGCTGTGTGAGCGGTAATACCTCCAATCTGCTCCTCCTGCTGTCCCTGGGCTCTAACACCGCCAGTTGGTGCCTGGAAGTGCTGTGTGCACAGTCAACAGTCGCTCCTCTGTTATTGGGTTTCAGTAACGTCAGCTGATCCCCAGCTGTGTGTGCGGTAATACCTCCAATCTGCTCCTCCTGCTGTCCCTGGGCTCTAACACCGCCAGTTGGTGCCTGGAAGTGCTGTGTGCACAGTCAACAGTCGCTCCTCTGTTATTGGGGTTCAGTAACGTCAGCTGATCCCCAGCTGTGTATCCGGCAACGTGTCATGCGACCGCCACGCTGGCACAACTAAAATGTAAGGGGACCTGTCCCCCCCCCCCCCTAGGCGTTTGTTACTGAAAGAGCCACCATGTGCAGCACTAATACTGCACAAGGGAAAGGTCGCTCTTGAAATTATGCTCCTTGGAAACGCTGAACTACACACTCATGTAATGTGTCCCCTCACACCGTCCAACCGTCCCAGAGGTGGGACTTTCCTTTGTAATGTGACGCAGCACAGCCGTCATTGCTACCCCCTTGGCACCGTGCGCTGCCTCCTTAGCGTTGTTTGATTCCGTCATGGACCCTGCACTGTTATGTTATCCCTTGGCCATGCACAGTTTGCGCTGCCCGTCCTCTGACATCATTTGTTGTCGTCCTGGCTGCGCCTGTGCGTCCACGCTGCCCGAAATCCCACCTCGCAGTGACGTCTAATGTGATCCCACAGTGGGCCTGGTATCCATGGCCATGCGCAGTGCATACACTAGCCTCTCATTCCCCTTCTTCATGCTTCTTCAGACTAGGCGGCGTCAGCTGATCCCTAATAGCATGCCACGGCCGTGACGCCGCACAGTCTGAAGAAGCATGAAGGAGGTGAGTGAGAGGCGATGATATGCACTGCGCATGCCCATGGATCCCTGGCCCGCAGTGGGATTACATTTGATGACACTGCAAGGTTGGATCTCGGGCAGCTTTGATGCACAGGCACTGCCAGCCTGACACCTAAATGATGTCAGAAGACGGGCACCGCTAACTGTGCATGGCCAAGGGATAACATTACAGCGCGGGCTCCGTGACAGAACCAAACAACGTTGAGGAGGTGGCGCACGGCACCAAGGGGGTTGGAATGACGGCTGTGCTGTGTCACATTACAAAGGAAAGTCCCACTTCCGGGATGGTTTGACGGTGTGAGGGGACACATTATATGAGTGTGTACTTCAGCGTTTGCAAGGAGCATAATTTTCGGAGCCACCATTTTCCATGTGCAGTATTACTGCTGTACAAGATGGCTCTTTCAGCAACAAATGCCTGGGGGGGGGGGTTAAAGGTTCCCTTTCAACTTGCTCCACTGCAGGCTTCGGCCTACACTCTGCTCCTCTTTGATTCCCTGGGTTTCAACACTGTCGGTTGACACCTGGAAGTGTTGTCTACACAGAAAAAACACTAGGTGATGTGTCAGTGGGGTTCAGCACCGCCAGCTGTTCCCCTGCTGTGTAGTCGGCATCGTGTCCAGCACAAGCCACGCTGGCACAACCGACTAAAAGCTTCCACCAGTGCAGGCTTCGGCCTACACTTTGCTCCTCTCCTCCTCCTGCTGACCCTGGGCTCAAACACCGCTAGTTTTTGCCCGGAACTGCTAGCTGCACAGAGAAAAACACCAGCCAATGTGTTAGTGGGGTTCAGCAACGCCAGCTGTTCCCCTGCTGTGTAGCTGGCAACGTGTCCTGCAAACGCCACGCAGGCACATAAACTGAAATTGAAGGGAGCCTGGCCCCCTCTCCCCCAGGTGTTTCTATGTATAACAGCCACCTTGTACAGCAGTACTGCTGCATTTGTACAAGGTGGCTGACTTTTTATCCTTGCCCACGTGGACCTCAACACGTACAAAATGTGTCTCTTTGAGACCATTCCACTGTCCCTGAGGTGTGACTTTCCTTTCTAATGATACGCAGCACCCCCCTTGGTAGCGCTTCCCATCTTCTGACATCATCGGTTGGCTAGTTGCGCCTGTGCGTCCGCCCTGCCTGAATAAAATGCTCCTCGTTGTCTTAATTATTTTGACTGCGAGGGTGTGATTGATGGGCACGAGCAGTGCATATCTTCGCCTGTCTTAACTCATCTCCTTCCGCCTTCTTCAGACTGTGCAGCCTCATGGCCGCGGCATGCGAGAAGGGATCAGATGAGGCCGCCCAGTCTGAAGCAGGTGTAAGGACATGTGTGAGCGGCAAACATATTTAGTGCACCAGGGCACAAATCCCAGCACCGCAGTGTGATTTTTTAAAAACACACTGTGGGTCTGGGATTCATGTCCACCGCTAACCGCAACGGCCAACATGAAATGAGGTCATAAGACAGGAAGCGCTCACAGCGCATGGCCAAAGGATCACAAGAGCGCAGACTCCTGTACAGCAACTAACAACGCTCAGGAAACTGCGCCCATGCAAAAAGGTGTTGTTTTCGACACCTGTGCTGCTTTTCTTTAAAAAGACAAGTCACGCCTCCACTACTGTTTAACAGTATAATGGGCTAAATAGTGTACGTGTTGCATTCAGCGTGTGCAAGTAGACAAATTAATAGAGCAACCTTTTACTTGTGCAGCATTAATGCTGCAGAAGGAGTGGCTCTTGTACTTTGTAACACCTGAGGGGGGGTTAAAGGTAACCTTTGAAATTGGTTCAACTAGGCTTCGGCCTACACTCTGCTCCTCTCCACCTCCTGCTGACCCTGGGTTCTAACAACGCTAGTTTTTGCCCGGAAATGCTAGCTGCACAGAGAAAAACGCCAGCCAATGTGTTAGTGGGGTTCAGCAACGCCAGCTGTTTCCCTGCTGTGTAGCTTGCATCGTGTCCAGCACAAGCCACGCTGGCACAACCGACCAAAAGCTGCCACCAGTGCAGGCTTCGGCCTACACTTTGCTCCTCTCCTCCTCCTCCTGCTGACCCTGGGCTCTAACACCGCTAGTTTTTGCCCGGAACTGCTAGCTGCACAGAGAAAAACACCAGCCAATGTGTTAGTGGGGTTCAGCAACGCCAGCTGTTTCCCTGCTGTGTAGCATGCATCGTGTCCAGCACAAGCCACGCTGGCACAACCGACCAAAAGCTGCCACCAGTGCAGGCTTCGGCCTACACTTTGCTCCTCTCCTCCTCCTCCTGCTGACCCTGGGCTCTAACACCGCTAGTTTTTGCCCGGACATGCAATCTGCACAGAGAAAAACACCAGTCAATGTGTCAGTGGGGTTCAGCAACGCCAGCTGTTCCCCTGCTGTGTAGCTTGCAACGTGACCTGCAAACGCCACGCAGGCACATGAACTGAAATTGAAGGGAGCCTGCCCCCCACCCCCAGGTGTTTCTATGTATAACAGCCACCTTGTACAGCAGTACTGCTGCATTTGTACAAGGTGGCTGATGTTTTCTCCTTGCCCACGTGGAACTCAACACGTACAAAATGTGTCTCATTAGAGACCAATGCTAATGTCCCTGAGGTGTGACTTCCCTTTTTAATGACACGCAGCACCCCCATTGTTAGCGCTGCCCGTCTTCTGACATCATTGGTTGGCTGCCTGTGCCTGTGCGTCCGCCCTGCCCGACACAACGCCCCTCGTTGTCTCATATTTTGGATGCGAGGGTGTTATTGATGGGCATGTGCAGTGCATATGTTCGCCTGTTTTAAGTCACCTCCTTCCGCCTTCTTCAGACTGGGTGTCCTCATGGCCGCGGCATGCGATAAGGGATCAGATGAGGCCGCCCAGTCTGAAGCAGGTGTAAGGACATGTGTGAGCGGCAAACATATTTAGTGCACCAGGGCACGAATCCCAGCACCGCAGTGTGATTCTTTAAAAACACACTGTGGGTCTGGGATTCATGTCCACCGCTAACCGCAACGGCCAACATGAAATGAGGTCATAAGACAGGAAGCGCTCACAGCGCATGGCCAAAGGATCACAAGAGCGCAGACTCCTGTACAGCAACTAACAACGCTCAGGAAGCTGCGCCCATGCAAAAAGGTGTTGTTTTCGACACCTGTGCTGCTTTTCTTTAAAAAGACAAGTCACGCCTCCACTACTGTTTAACAGTATAATGGGCTAAATAGTGTACGTGTTGCATTCAGCGTGTGCAAGTAGACAAATTAATAGAGCAACCTTTTACTTGTGCAGCATTAATGCTGCAGAAGGAGTGGCTCTTGTACTTTGTAACACCTGAGGGGGGTTAAAGGTAACCTTTGAAATTGGTTCAACTAGGCTTCGGCCTACACTCTGCTCCTCTCCTCCTCCTGCTGACCCTGGGTTCTAACAACGCTAGTTTTTGCCCGGAAATGCTAGCTGCACAGAGAAAAACGCCAGCCAATGTGTTAGTGGGGTTCAGCAACGCCAGCTGTTTCCCTGCTGTGTAGCTTGCATCGTGTCCAGCACAAGCCACGCTGGCACAACCGACCAAAAGCTGCCACCAGTGCAGGCTTCGGCCTACACTTTGCTCCTCTCCTCCTCCTCCTGCTGACCCTGGGCTCTAACACCGCTAGTTTTTGCCCGGAACTGCTAGCTGCACAGAGAAAAACACCAGCCAATGTGTTAGTGGGGTTCAGCAACGCCAGCTGTTTCCCTGCTGTGTAGCTTGCATCGTGTCCAGCACAAGCCACGCTGGCACAACCGACCAAAAGCTGCCACCAGTGCAGGCTTCGGCCTACACTTTGCTCCTCTCCTCCTCCTCCTGCTGACCCTGGGCTCTAACACCGCTAGTTTTTGCCCGGACATGCAATCTGCACAGAGAAAAACACCAGTCAATGTGTCAGTGGGGTTCAGCAACGCCAGCTGTTCCCCTGCTGTGTAGCTTGCAACGTGACCTGCAAACGCCACGCAGGCACATGAACTGAAATTGAAGGGAGCCTGCCCCCCACCCCCAGGTGTTTCTATGTATAACAGCCACCTTGTACAGCAGTACTGCTGCATTTGTACAAGGTGGCTGATGTTTTCTCCTTGCCCACGTGGAACTCAACACGTACAAAATGTGTCTCATTAGAGACCATTACAATGTCCCTGAGGTGTGACTTTCCTTTGTAATGACACGCAGCACCACCCTTGTTAGCGCTGCCCGTCTTTTGACATCATTGGTTAGCTGGCTGCGCCTGTGCATCTCCCCTGCTCAAAACAACGCCCCTCGGTGTCTTATTTTTTTGGACAGCGAGGGTGTGATTGATGGGCATGTGCAGTGCATATGTTTGCCTGTGTTCACTCATCTCCTTCCGCCTTCTTCAGACTGGGTGTCCTCATGGCCGCGGCAGGCGATAAGGGATCAGATGAGGCCGCCCAGTCTGAAGCAGGTGTAAGGACATGTGTGAGCGGCAAACATATTTACTGCACAAGGCCACGAATCCCAGCCACGCAGTGTGATTTTTTGAAAACACACTGTGGGTCTGGGATTCATGTCCACCGCTAACCGCAACGGCCAACATGAAATGAGGTCATAAGACAGGAAGCGCTCACAGCGCATGGCCAAAGGATCACAAGAGCGCAGACTCCTGTACAGCAACTAACAATGCTCAGGAAACTGCGCCCATGCAAAAAGGTGTTGTTTTCGACACCTGTGCTGCTTTTCTTTAAAAAGACAAGTCACGCCTCCACTACTGTTTAACAGTATAATGGGCTAAATAGTGTACGTGTTGCATTCAGCTTGTGCAAGTAGACAAATTAATAGAGCAACCTTTTACTTGTGCAGCATTAATGCTGCAGAAGGAGTGGCTCTTGTACTTTGTAACACCTGAGGGTGGGTTAAAGGTAACCTTTGAAATTGGTTCAACTAGGCTTCGGCCTACACTCTGCTCCTCTCCTTCTCCTGCTGACCCTGGGCTCTAACAACGCTAGTTTTTGCCCGGAAATGCTAGCTGCACAGAGAAAAACACCAGCCAATGTGTTAGTGGGGTTCAGCACCGCCAGCTGTTCCCCCGCTGTGTAGCCGGCATCGTGTCCAGCAAAAGCCACGCTGGCACAACCGACCAAAAGCTGCCACCAGTGCAGGCTTCGGCCTACACTTTGCTCCTCTCCTCCTCCTGCTGACCCTGGGCTCAAACACCGCTAGTTTTTGCCCGGAAATGCTAGCTGCACAGAGAAAAACACCAGCCAATGTGTTAGTGGGGTTCAGCACCGCCAGCTGTTCCCCCGCTGTGTAGCCGGCATCGTGTCCAGCACAAGCCACGCTGGCACAACCGACCAAAAGCTGCCACCAGTGCAGGCTTCGGCCTACACTTTGCTCCTCTCCTCCTCCTGCTGACCCTGGGCTCTAACACCGCCAGTTTTTGCCCGGACATGCGATCTGCACAGAGAAAAACACCAGCCAATGTGTTAGTGGGGTTCAGCAACGCCAGCTGTTCCCCTGCTGTGTAGCTTGCAACGTGACCTGCAAACGCCACGCAGGCACATGAACTGAAATTGAAGGGAGCCTGGCCCCCACCCCCAGGTGTTTCTATGTATAACAGCCACCTTGTACAGCAGTACTGCTGCATTTGTACAAGGTGGCTGATGTTTTCTCCTTGCCCACGTGGAACTCAACACGTACAAAATGTGTCTCTTTGAGACCATTCCACTGTCCCTGAGGTGTGACTTTCCTTTCTAATGATACGCAGCACCCCCCTTGGTAGCGCTTCCCGTCTTCTGACATCATTGGTTGGCTACTTGCGCCTTTTCGTCCGCCCTGCCTGAATAAAATGCTCCTCGTTGTCTTAATTATTTTGACTGCGAGGGTGTGATTGATGGGCACGAGCAGTGCATATCTTCGCCTGTCTTAACTCATCTCCTTCCGCCTTCTTCAGACTGTGCAGCCTAATGGCCGCGGCATGCGAGAAGGGATCAGCAGAGGCCGCCCAGTCTGAAGCAGGTGTAAGGACGTGTGTGAGCGGCCAAAATATTTACAGCTCAAGGCCACGAATCCCAGCACCGCAGTGTGGCTTTATGAAAAGACACTGTGGGTCTGGGATTTATGGCCATCGTTAACCGCAACGCCCAACATGAAATGATGTCATAAGATGGGCAGCGCTAACAGGGCATTGCCAAGGGATAACACAAAAGCGCAGACTCCTGTACAGCAAATAACAACGCTCAGGAAGCTGCGCCAAGCACCAAGGCGTTATTTTGGACACCTGTGCTGCGTCTCATCAAAAAACCAAGTCACGCATCCACTACAGTTTGACTGTAGAATGGGGTAAATTGTGTATGTCTTTCATTCAGCGTGTGCAAGTAGACAAATTAATAGAGCAACCTTTCACTTGTGCAGCATTAATACTGCACAAGGTGTGTCTCTTGTACTTTGTAACACCTGAGGGGGGGGTTAAAGGTTTCCTTTGAAATTGGTTCAACTAGGCTTCGGCCTACACTCTGCTCCTCTCCTCCTCCTCCTGCTTCAACACGGGCTCTAACATCGCTAGTTTTTGCCCGCAAGTGCTAGCTGCACAGAGAAAAACACACGCCATTGTGTTAGTGGGGTTCAGCTACGCCAGCTGTTCCCCCAGTGTGTAGCCGGCAAAGTGTCCTGCAAACGCAACGCAGACACAAAGCTGCCTCCAGTGCAGGCTTCGGCCTACACTCATCTCCCCCTGCTTACCCTTTGCTCCAACACCGCTAGTTGGGGCTCTAGGAAGACAATCTTTAATAGGCAAGGCAACGCATCTGGGTTCCAGCACCGCCAGCTGGTTCTCGGCAGTGTTCTTGTCACAGGTACTCCCTCGTGCCAAGCCTGGTTTCAGCACCGTCAGCTGTTTCCGGGTTGTGTCAACTTCACTGAGACGCCTATGCTTGCCCCGTCGTGGTGCGGTCGAGTTAGCCAACTCCAGGGTGCCTCCAGTTTAGGAGCTTCCTATGTGGGCTGCGTGAACTGGTAGTCAAGGCTGGTTCTGTAGTGCCAGTAGGCCCAGCTCCCCCTGTAGGACTGTTGGGGTTCGGTAACTGCGGCTGCCTCGCGGCCTAGCTGTTCTCTCCTCTCCTGTGGGACTTCGGGTCCACCACCTGGTTCCAGCACCGTCAGCTGGTTCCGGGCCGAGCCTTTGGCTTAGGTGCCTCCTCCTGGGTATCCGAGTTCCGCCAACGCCAGGCGGTCCTTGGTAGTGCTTTTAAGCGCGGGCACCTACAGCTTAGTAACCGGGTTCCAGCACCGTCAGCTGGTCCTCGGTCGTGCCATTGGCTCTTGCACACTGGGGCAACGCATCCGGGTTCCAGCACCGCCAGCTGGTTCTCGGCAGTGTTCTTGTCACAGGTACTCCCTCGTGCCAAGCCTGGTTTCAGCACCGTCAGCTGTTTCCGGGTTGTGTCAACTTCACTGAGACGCCTATGCTTGCCCCGTCGTGGTGCGGTCGAGTTAGCCAACTCCAGGGTGCCTCCAGTTTAGGAGCTTCCTATGTGGGCTGCGTGAACTGGTAGTCAAGGCTGGTTCTGTAGTGCCAGTAGGCCCAGCTCCCCCTGTAGGACTGTTGGGGTTCGGTAACTGCGGCTGCCTCGCGGCCTAGCTGTTCTCTCCTCTCCTGTGGACCTTCGGGTCCACCACCTGGTTCCAGCACCGTCAGCTGGTTCCGGGCCGAGCCTTTGGCTTAGGTGCCTCCTCCTGGGTATCCGAGTTCCGCCAACGCCAGGCGGTCCTTGGTAGTGCTTTTAAGCGCGGGCACCTACAGCTTAGTAACCGGGTTCCAGCACCGTCAGCTGGTCCTCGGTCGTGCCATTGGCTCTTGCACACTGGGGCAACGCATCCGGGTTCCAGCACCGCCAGCTGGTTCTCGGCAGTGTTCTTGTCACAGGTACTCCCTCGTGCCAAGCCTGGTTTCAGCACCGTCAGCTGTTTCCGGGTTGTGTCAACTTCACTGAGACGCCTATGCTTGCCCCGTCGTGGTGCGGTCGAGTTAGCCAACTCCAGGGTGCCTCCAGTTTAGGAGCTTCCTATGTGGGCTGCGTGAACTGGTAGTCAAGGCTGGTTCTGTAGTGCCAGTAGGCCCAGCTCCCCCTGTAGGACTGTTGGGGTTCGGTAACTGTGGCTGCCTCGCGGCCTAGCTGTTCTCTCCTCTCCTGTGGGCCTTCGGGTCCACCACCTGGTTCCAGCACCTTCAGCTGGTTCCGGGCCGAGCCTTTGGCTTAGGTGCCTCCTCCTGGGTATCCGAGTTCCGCCAACGCCAGGCGGTCCTTGGTAGTGCTTTTAAGCACGGGCACCTACAGCTTAGTAACCGGGTTCCAGCACCGTCAGCTGGTCCTCGGTCGTGCCATTGGCTCTTGCACACTGGGGCAACGCATCTGGGTTCCAGCACCGCCAGCTGGTTCTCGGCAGTGTTCTTGTCACAGGTACTCCCTCGTGCCAAGCCTGGTTTCAGCACCGTCAGCTGTTTCCGGGTTGTGTCAACTTCACTGAGACGCCTATGCTTGCCCCGTCGTGGTGCGGTCGAGTTAGCCAACTCCAGGGTGCCTCCAGTTTAGGAGCTTCCTATGTGGGCTGCGTGAACTGGTAGTCAAGGCTGGTTCTGTAGTGCCAGTAGGCCCAGCTCCCCCTGTAGGACTGTTGGGGTTCGGTAACTGCGGCTGCCTCGCGGCCTAGCTGTTCTCTCCTCTACTGTGGACCTTCGGGTCCACCACCTGGTTCCAGCACCGTCAGCTGGTTCCGGGCCGAGCCTTTGGCTTAGGTGCCTCCTCCTGGGTATCCGAGTTCCGCCAACGCCAGGCGGTCCTTGGTAGTGCTTTTAAGCGCGGGCACCTACAGCTTAGTAACCGGGTTCCAGCACCGTCAGCTGGTCCTCGGTCGTGCCATTGGCTCTTGCACACTGGGGCAACGCATCCGGGTTCCAGCACCGCCAGCTGGTTCTCGGCAGTGTTCTTGTCACAGGTACTCCCTCGTGCCAAGCCTGGTTTCAGCACCGTCAGCTGTTTCCGGGTTGTGTCAACTTCACTGAGACGCCTATGCTTGCCCCGTCGTGGTGCGGTCGAGTTAGCCAACTCCAGGGTGCCTCCAGTTTAGGAGCTTCCTATGTGGGCTGCGTGAACTGGTAGTCAAGGCTGGTTCTGTAGTGCCAGTAGGCCCAGCTCCCCCTGTAGGACTGTTGGGGTTCGGTAACTGCGGCTGCCTCGCGGCCTAGCTGTTCTCTCCTCTCCTGTGGACCTTCGGGTCCACCACCTGGTTCCAGCACCGTCAGCTGGTTCCGGGCCGAGCCTTTGGCTTAGGTGCCTCCTCCTGGGTATCCGAGTTCCGCCAACGCCAGGCGGTCCTTGGTAGTGCTTTTAAGCGCGGGCACCTACAGCTTAGTAACCGGGTTCCAGCACCGTCAGCTGGTCCTCGGTCGTGCCATTGGCTCTTGCACACTGGGGCAACGCATCCGGGTTCCAGCACCGCCAGCTGGTTCTCGGCAGTGTTCTTGTCACAGGTACTCCCTCGTGCCAAGCCTGGTTTCAGCACCGTCAGCTGTTTCCGGGTTGTGTCAACTTCACTGAGACGCCTATGCTTGCCCCGTCGTGGTGCGGTCGAGTTAGCCAACTCCAGGGTGCCTCCAGTTTAGGAGCTTCCTATGTGGGCTGCGTGAACTGGTAGTCAAGGCTGGTTCTGTAGTGCCAGTAGGCCCAGCTCCCCCTGTAGGACTGTTGGGGTTCGGTAACTGCGGCTGCCTCGCGGCCTAGCTGTTCTCTCCTCTCCTGTGGGCCTTCGGGTCCACCACCTGGTTCCAGCACCGTCAGCTGGTTCTAGGCAGTGTCTTTTGCTCTTGTACCTTCTGCTCCCCATCCTGGTTCCAGTAACGTCAGCTGGTTCCGGGCAGAGCCTTTGGCTTAGGTGCCTCCTTCTGGGTATCCAAGTTCCACCAACGTCAGGTGGTCCTTGGTAGTGCTTTCAGGCACGGGTACCTCCTGCTTAGTAACCGGGTTCCAGTAACGTCAGCTGGTCCTCGGTAGTTCCATTGGCTCTTGGACCTTCGGCTACCCATACGGGTTCCAGTACCGTCAGCTGGTACTCGGCAGTGTCTTTTGCTCTTGTACCTTCTGCTCCCCATCCTGGTTCCAGTAACGTCAGCTGGTTCCAGGCAGAGCCTTTGGCTTAGGTGCCTCCTTCTGGGTATCCGAGTTCCGCCAACGTCAGGCGGTCCTTGGTAGTGCTTTTTAGCACGGGTACCTCCTGCTTAGTAACCGGGTTCCATTAACATCAGCTGGTCCTCGGTAGTTCCATAGGCTCTTGAACCTTCGGGTAGCCATCCAAGTTCCAGTTCCATCAGCTGGTTCTTGGCATTTTCTCAGCCTTCTTGTACCTTCTGCTACATTTCCAAGTTTAAGACCCTAAAGTCGACGACCCAGAAGACCACCCCGATGACGACGACGACGACGACCCGGAAGACCACCCCGATGACGACGACGACGACGACGGCGGAGACGACGACGGAGACGACGACGGCGGAGACGACGACGGCGGAGATGACGACACTGAAGACGACGACCCTGGAGACGACGACATGGAAGACCGAGAAGCAGAAGAACAAGAGGCTGCAGAACAAAGAGCAGAAGAACATTAAGCATAACACTTAATATCAGAGCAAAAGATATTATCTAAATTATATGCAGAAGAAGACTAAGCAGTGTATGGGGGTGAGTCCGTTCCTCCTCGTGGTGCCCCTGGATAAAGCCTGATGCTGCAGGCCAAACTGAACGCGGACAAATGTAACTTTTGTGACTGGCAGAACGGAAGGTGTAATCTTCCAACTTTTATAGATAACAACTACGGGAATGCCTGTCACAAATGAGAATATGATGAAGAAGTAGAATAGGAAGAATAATAACAGTGGAATAAAAAGAATATGTAGAATAGGAAGAATAATAATAGTTGAAGAAAATGAATATGAAGAATGTAATAAAAAAAAAAAATAGGTAGAAGATGAAGAAGAAGATGAATAAGGTGAAGAAGTTGATGTCAAAGATGCTGATGATGATGAAGATGAAAGTGTGGGAAAAGGAAAAAAAAGAAGGGGAAGGTCGTGGAATAGTGAAACATCAATATCTGACAAAATAAAAACAAATTTACATAGTCAATATCTTTTTCAATCCGAACGTCTTTAAAAAAAAAAAAAATCATGCTATTCTATTTGATTGGACTAATCCTCATTGCCTTTAATGTCTCCGCCACCTCCCCCATACATCCTACATTATTCTTAGTTGTTTTCCTTCATGTAGAATGAACCTACAAGGAAAGAAAGGGTTTATTTTAATTCCGATATTTTGGTCCCATTGACTTGCATTGGGATCGGGTATCGGTATCGGCGATATCCGATATTTTTTGAATATCGGCCGATCCAAACCGATACCGATACTTTCCGATATCGGAAGGTATCGCTCAACACTAATTGCGAGACATTAACATCTATTTATTTTTTGGGAGTACTAACTGTCAGAGACTCCTTACAATCGGCCTCCGCTGACAACACCAATGCTGCCTGTGTACCCCTGCAAGATAATTCCAAGTGCATAGAGCCTACTTTTGTTATGTTAGGCCTACTTAGTCTGTCTGCTGTCCATAATAGAAATTGTCCTTCACTGACTACACCACTGCTGCCCGTGTACCCCTGGAACCTATTTTAAAGTGCCTACAGCCTACTTTTCTTATGTTAGGCCTACTAAGCCTGTCTGCGGTCCCTCCTTCCAATAGTCCTCCACTTACCAGACCAATGCTGGCCGTGTACCCCTGGAACCTATTTTAAATTGCATAGAGCATCCTTTTTTTAATTGTAGGCGTACTAAGTCTGTCTGCGGTCCATAATAGAAATTGTCCTTCAATGACCACACCACTGCTGCCCGTGTACCCCTGGAACCTATTTTAAAGTGCCTACAGCCTACTTTTCTTATGTTAGGCCTACTAAGCCTGTAGGCGGTTCCTCCTTCCAATAGTCCTCCACTGACCAGACCAATGCTGGCCGTGTACCCCTGGAACCTATTTTAAATTGCATAGAGCATCCTTTTTTTAATTGTAGGCGTACTAAGTCTGTCTGCGGTCCATAATAGAAATTGTCCTCCAATGACCACACCACTGCTGCCCGTGTACCCCTGGAACCTATTTTAAAGTGCCTACAGCCTACTTTTCTTATGTTAGGCCTACTAAGCCTGTCTGCGGTTCCTCCTTCCAATAGTCCTCCACTGACCAGACCAATGCTGGCCGTGTACCCCTGGAACCTATTTTAAATTGCATAGAGCATCCTTTTTTTAATTGTAGGCGTACTAAGTCTGTCTGCGGTCCATAATAGAAATTGTCCTTCAATGACCACACCACTGCTGCCCGTGTACCCCTGGAACCTATTTTAAAGTGCCTACAGCCTACTTTTCTTATGTTAGGCCTACTAAGCCTGTCTGCGGTCCCTCCTTCCAATAGTCCTCCACTGACCAGACCAATGCTGGCCATGTACCCCTGGAACCTAGTTGAAAGTGCATAGAGCCTACTTTTTTTCTTTATTTTATATTTATAAAGCCCAGATGAACTACGCTGTACCATGGTACGAGCTACCCAGTCGACACTTCTTTTGCGAAAAAAGCCATCCCAGCCCTCCACCAGCATGTAAAAGTCTGCATTGTCCATGCACTCAGGCAATCTAAGAGTAGAAAGGTGCACCTGACAACAGACGCATGGACTAGTAGGGATGTCCACGGAAGGTTACGTGTCCATTACGGCGCACTGGGTTAAATTGGTGGATGCATGGTCCACAGGGGACAGCCTACTAAGTCTGTTTGCAGTCCCTAATTCAAATTGTCCTCCGCTGACCACACCAATGCTGCCTGTGTACCCCTGTAACCCTTTTTAAACTGCATTGAGCCAAATTTATTGTTTAAGGCCTACTACCTGTGTCTGTCTGCGCCACTCAATACAGCTGTCCTCCTCTGAAAAAAGCTGAGGGTCAATTGTCTGGTTTTCAGCCTATAGGAATTTGAAAACTGCATTGGGGCTACTACTTCGGTAGGGCCTACTAACGGTGCCTGCCGCTCCAAGGTGTTCTCCTGGTAGCATTTCCTGAGCTTCAATTTTCAGGCTCTCATTGAAGAGTTTTTTAATTTAAAAACTGCAGTTGGCCTACTTGTTTGGTTGGGTTCTAGAAATGGTGTCTGCCGCTCCAAGGTGTTCTCCAGGTTGCATTTCCTGAGCTTCAATTTTGAGGCTCTCATTAAATTTTGTAATATAACAATGCATTTGGCCTACTTGTTTTGTTGGCCCTACTTACGGTGTCTGCCGTTCCTTGCTGTTCTCCACTGAACAAACCAGTGCCGCCTGTTTACTTCTGTTTCCAATTTTGAACTGCATTTAGCCTACTTACTGATTTGGGCCTACTCACTGTGTCAGCCTCTCATTACAGTTGTCCTCCACTGAGCAAAGCAATGCCCCCTGGTTAGTCCTGTTACCAATTTTGAACTGCATTTAGCCCACTTTATTATTTGGGCCTATATCTGTGTTTCCTCCTCATCCTGCCCATTGCCCAGCCAGTGATAGATGAGTCTGCTGGTACATTGCCCCAGACCACTACATTCCCCTTGCACGCTACACAGCCAGAATCTGACCCTGCTGAAATTCAGGTTCCCCTTCCCACATACTATACCACCTTACACGGGGACAAAGAGGAAGGTGAAGTTGAAAGTGCAAGTTCCATCATCAGGTGGGGGGGGCATACTCGATCGCGACGTCACTGGCACAGGGCCCCTCATAGTACGCAAAAGTGTCGCTGCCGGTGGGAGGCGCCCCCGCCGTGCAAACACACCGCCGTACTTTGAGGGGCCCTTTGCCAGTGCCAATGCCAACGAGTGGCCCCCCTGCTTGCTCAGGATCACAGCATTTGCAAAATTTAAATACTTACCTCTCCCTGCTCCACTGTCGTGACGTGGTCCAGATTTCCTTGGCCCACAAAATACTTGAACCAGCCCTACCCCCAACAACTTTAGCCAAATGACCCCCAATTTCCAATGCCTAACTATTATTGTAAGGGAAATTAAGATTGACAAGCTTCAATAAGAAGAATGGATGTTTTTGCCATTAAAATGGGCACTGTAGGTGTTTTCCTGGCCCCCACTCACTGCCGACTATGCTGCCCCATTGACTTGCATTGGGTTTCGTGCTTCGGTCGTTCCCGACTTTACGACATAATCGGCCGATTTCACTCGACTCGACTGTTGAGATAGTCGGGTTTTGCGAAACCCGACTCGACTCTAAAAAAGTCAAGGTCGCTCAACCCTAGTCGTCACACAAGATTAATATGAACCACAATGGCTTTATCGCAGATATTTTTATAGTAATAAACGGCAAGGTTCCAGGTGACGCGAATCTTGGGAGATTTCTTTGCCTTTGTCTCATGAGTTCTCTTTATTTTATTATTTCCAAATACAAATAAAAAAAATATAATTAACAGCTTGTTTGTAAGAAAATAAAAATCAAATCTGTAATACAGATTATCATAAATAACATTTAAGTGTAACTTTATTGAAAAGAGTTGAGGGGACACGTGTCGGAAGTTTTGTGAGCTTTTCTGAGGTTTTTATTCTTCAATTTATCTCTGTCTGTTGAGTTTTTCGCTATTCATAATCTTCAATTCTGCAATTACCAATAATCTCTCATTATAATTATCCAATACATTACAGACAATACAATCTACTCTTATATCAAGTGTTATAAATCATATAAAATAATGGTGTACAGAAAACCACATCATCCTAGGAAAGTTAATAAAATGAAGTTTATTGGGAAGCATTGAAAAAGTGTACATACACAGTTAGGCTACTTTCACACTAGCGTCTTTTTCAATACGTCGCAATGCGTCGTTTAGGGGAAAAAACACATCCTGCAAAGTTGTTTGCAAGATGTGTTTTTGCCCCATAGACAAACATTAGCGACGCATTACGACGCATTGACACACGTCACAACCATCGTGCAATGGATGCGCCGTTTTGTGGCGGACCACCGGGAGCAAAAAACATTACATGTAACGTTTTTTGCTGCTGATGGTCCGCTTTTTCCGACCGCACATGCGCGGCCGGAACTCCACCCCCACCTCCCCGCACCTCACAATGGGGCAGCGGATGCGCTGAAAAAATGCATCCGCTGCCCTCGTTGTGCGGCGCATTCACTGCTAGCGTCGGGCCGAGTCCGACGCTAGTGTAAAAGTAGCCTTAGCCAATAACTGGCACCAGCAGCCAGCAAAGCCTAAATAACCACATATTGTACAATACACTTGGTTTACATGATATAACTAAATCAAAAAGAGATTAAGGAGAATAATCATATAGTACAGTCTATGGGAACATTGTTATAAGAGTGACATAAAAGAGTAATATTAAGTAATCAGTACATAGCATACGTAAACATATTACCACAGCTGGAGTGTGGTACAAGGGACCCTATCCACGTTTCAGTACCAGAGTTGGGGGAATGGCCAAGTATTATGCCAAGCATCCACAAATATAATTTAGCAGCCAATGATGTGTGGTGTATCAGCAGTATAATGTGTACCAAGATAAATTGCCAGTGCTAATTGGCACATGTGACCACCTGCGCCTATAGATATATAAGTCTATATTGTACTTTTTAGTAGATAGGTAACAAGTGCAATGACTGTCTGAAGGTGGAGGCTTCGGTGTCGCAGCTGGACAGGAAATGCATACGATCATGATCGCAATATTTGGCTTGGAAACTAATCAGTAGAGAGTTGCAGTAGTCTAAACAAGAATGAATACCAGTGACAGTAAGGGTAGGTTCAAACTGTGTTACAGCAGCTCGTTCAACACATACGTTAATCGGGCTGCTGTAGCGCAAGTGCCGACTTTGGCACATCGCTAGCGCAGATAGAGCATCTGCTAGCTCTATCTGTGCTATCAGTGACGGACCCTGAAACGCTGCAGCCCGCGTCTTCGGGTCCGTCACTCAATGACGGCACATCCCAAGCGCACTCCCACAATGGGCGTGCGCTAGCGATGCATCCGACATTGCAGTCAATGGTGTCTGTAACGGACTACGTTACACCGTGTTTATGCCGCGGTGTAACGTAGTCCGTCTAACGGACTGCCTGGACGCAGTGTGAACACGGCCTAAGATATTTTGCAGTTACAAAAGTGAGTAAAGGTTGGATTCTGCAAATGTTTTTAAAATGCAATTGACATGAGCCAATGAGTGATGTTGAACTGCACATACTTTCACGATGTTGGACTTAGATGGATTTGGCACACGTGCACCCACTAGACTTTCTAGAAAAGTATTGTGCATGTCTTGAACTTGATCATGCAAAATGTTATATAAAATATACCCACTTGAAGAAGTTGATGGCCATGGTCAAGAAACTGTCAGAGCTTTTCAAACATCCTTATGTGGTGAAGTATGTCCACCAAGTTTTGCTAAAGCATGGCTTGATTTCAAACTTTGAAAAAAAGTTGAATTCATAGCTCCATATGTTGGAGTGTTTTTCAAGCAGTAAAAAAGAGATGAATGATTGTATCTGACAGCAGACATGCAGGTGGAACTGCAACTTTTATGTAAAATTCATGCCTCGGGGCTTGCTGGAGCACTCACTGAAATTGTTTTGTATCCAGGCTGTGATGAGAGCCAGGAGAAGGAGAACATCAGGTAGATATGAGGGGGTGAGGAGACAAGAGCATCAGTGGGCTTTCTTATTCGCTGCCTCGGGTTTCTTTATGAAGACCTCATGGACCAGGGTCCATTCCACTGAATGCCCGCACTCTTTTCTTCTGTGCAGAATGCTAATCAGACCACACATGGTGAGGGTAAAAAAGGTGGCAATACTTTATCGAACCACCAACATACAATAACATATAGTACAGTCCTAGCAAGCACATGAGGCCGGCGTCACACTTGCGAGTTTTACGGACGTAAGAGCGCAGAAACTACATCCGTAAAACTCGCAAAAAATACGGCACAATTATTCTCTATGCCCCTGCTCCTATCTGCCGTATTTTAATGATCAGTATTATACGGCTTTCTACAGCCGTAGAAAATCGCAGCATGCTGCGTTTGTCACCGTACTGCGCAAGAAATACGCCAATGAAAGTCTATGGAAACGTGAAAAATACGGATTACACACGGACAAGCAGTGTGACTTGCGAGAAATACGCAGCGGTGTTACAGAGAAAAGCCGGTAATTCAGTGCGGTGTACAGTAAAATCACACTGACAGCTTACAGAAGAATAGGTAGAATAAATGTGTACACATAGAATAGGTATATATATATATATATGTATATATATATATATATATATATATGTCAGTGAGACACATATATGTATATATATTAATATTTATTCCTGCGCTAGATAGCTTGAAAGCCGGTAATTCAATTACCGGCTTTTTCTTTCTCCTTCCTAAACCCGACATGATTTGAGACATGGTTTACATACAGTAAACCATGTCTTCTCTCCTTTTTTTTTGCAGATTCCACACTACTAATGTCAGTAGTGTGTATCTGCAAAATCTGGCCGTTCTATCTACTAAATTAAAGGGTTAAATGGCGGAAAAAATTGGCGTGGGCTCCCGCGCAATTTTCTCCGCCAGAGTAGTAAAGCCAGTGACTGAGGGCAGATATTAATAGCCTGGAGAGGGTCCACGGTTATTGGCCCCCCCCCTGGCTAAAAATACCTGCCCCCAGCCACCCCAGAAAAGGCATGTCTGGAAGATGCGCCTATTCTGGCACTTGGCCACTCTCTTCCCATTCCCGTGTAGCGGTGGGATATGGGGTAATGAAGGGTTAATGCCACCTTGCTATTGTAAGGTGACATAAAGCCTAATTAATAATGGAGAGGCGTCAATTATGACACCTATCCATTATTAATCCAATTGAATGAAAGGGTTAAAAAAAAACACACACACATTATTAAAAATTATTTTAATGAAATAAAAACAAAGGTTGTTGTAATATTTTATTTAACGCCCAATCCAATGACTGAAGACCCTCGTTCTGTGAAAGAAAAAACATAATAAACCAACAATATACTTACCTTCCGCAGATCTGTAAAGTCCAACGATGTAAATCCTTCTGAAGGGGTTAAAACATTTTGCAGCAAGGAGTTCCGCTAATGCAGGCTGCTCCTTGCTGCAAAACCCCGGGGAATGAAGCTAAAAATAGGTCAATGATCTATATTTAGCTTCATTTGCAGTGAGGCGCCCTCTGCTGGCTGTTCATAGATCGTGGGAACTTACCTAGAAAGCTCCCAGGCTCCCAGGCTTTCTAGGAAAGTTCCCACGATCTATGAACAGCCAGCAGAGGGTGCCTCACCGCAAATGAAGCTAAATATAGATCATTGACCTATTTTTAGCTTCATTCCCCGGGGTTTTGCAGCAAGGAGCAGCCTGCATTAGCGGAACTCCTTGCTGCAAAATGTTTTAACCCCTTCAGAAGGATTTACATCGTTGGACTTTACAGATCTGCGGAAGGTAAGTATATTGTTGGTTTATTATGTTTTTTCTTTCACAGAACGAGGGTCTTCAGTGACTGGATTGGGCGTTAAATAAAATATTACAACAACCTTTGTTTTTATTTCATTAAAATAATTTTTAATAATGTGTGTGTTTTTTTAACTCTTTCATTCAATTGGATTAATAATGGATAGGTGTCGTAATTGACGCCTCTCCATTATTAATTAGGCTTAATGTCACCTTACAATAGCAAGGTGGCATTAACCCTTCATTACCCCATATCCCACCGCTACACGGGAACGGGAAGAGAGTGGCCAAGTGCCAGAATAGGTGCATCTTCCAGATGTGCCTTTTCTGGGGTGGCTGGGGGCAGGTGTTTTTAGCCATGGGGGGGCCAATAACCGTGGACCCTCTCCAGGCTATTAATATCTGCCCTCAGTCACTGGCTTTACTACTCTGGTGGAGAAAATTGTGCGGGAGCCCACGCCAATTTTTTCCGCCATTTAACCCTTTAATTTAATAGATAGAACGGCCAAATTTTGCAGATACACACTACTAACATTAGTAGTGTGGATTATGCAAAAAAAATGGTGATATGAGATGATTTACTGTATGTAAACCATGTCTCATATCATGTCGGGTTTAGGAAGGAGAAAGCAAAAGCCGGCAATTGAATTACCGGCTTTTTGCTACCTCGCGCTGTATAAAGGAATAATATATATATATATGTGTCTACTGACATATATATATATATATATAGACAGTATATATGTTTTTATTTTTTTTTTAACACATGGATCCCTTGTATAGGCGTATGTCGGTTTGGCAAGCCTGCGATAAAAACACGCAGTACGGCTGCCATACGGATTACATACGGAGGATGCCATGCGCAAAAAACGGTGACACACCCTGCCTACGGAGGAGCTACGGACCACTATTTTCGGGACTTTTCAGCGTATTACGGCCGTAATATATGGACCGTATTTGCATACGCTGAGTGTGACGCCGGCCTAAGATGGTGCAAATTAAAGAGTCTTTTCCGCTGTCTCTCCGGGATAAGAGCAGTTGCAACTGCTGGGAGAACCAATTATAGTGCAGAAAACTGTAGACAAAGAATCAAAAAACATAAGAAAACACATAGAAACACAAAGTTAAAAAAATCTGTTTAACTAAACTAAATTTAGCTAAAGTTTTTAACAGATTTCTTAACTTTATGTTTCTATGTGTTTTCTTATATGTTTTTTGATTCTTCGTCTACAGTTTTCTGCACTATAATTGGTTCTCCCAACTAACCTTCTGATCCCATTCTTGTCTCGTGTCAAGATATGAAGCAAATTGCATAAACTGGCCAAGAAGATTTACTGCCTGAATTTATTACTTCATATCCAGATGTGAATGAGAGGAATATCAAATAATGGATTAAATGAACAATGATGAATATTTGAAACGGAATGTTGTTTGCCCACATGAAATCCTCCCCTTCTATCTTAGAACTGGTATGAGTTAATAATGGTGGAATTGTATCTAGTTTTGCTCTATCTGTGGTGCATGTGCGTCCGCTTGACCCCTGTCTCTGCCCCACGTCATCCGGCGACTCTGCATTCTCGGCATCCGACTGGGAGTTATGACAACTGCCCTGCTCCCTCTCGCATTGACTTTGATGCCTTGCCGGTTCACTTGGTAGCAGCGAGGCTGGCCATGGGTGCATTTGCCATCCTCGTTGGAGCTGGTAAAGGTCTGTGTAACTTGCCTTAAAACATCTGGTGAGATGATCAATGTTTGTACCATTATGTATAATTATGATGGCTCTGTAGGTAACTTTTAAATGTGACTTTTCAAAAACCTGATCATGTGAACCTGCCCGTATAAATTATCGACTTACATATACTAAAGACAGCTTCTTACTGATGAAAATTGGGTGGCTACTTTTCCATTAGTGGCACTGTTTCACAGAATAAATGTTAAAAATGTACATTGGTCATTTTGCCAGTATAAACCATGATGTATTGCAATATGGGTGAGAAATGTATAGTTTGCTGGGCTACACTACTGTGTGTCCTTATTTTTGCATGTTTTATAAATGTTTTGTCTTTTGTCTATTTTATTGTGTTAATAAAGATTTTTCTATTTTTATAAAACAATAACACTCCTTTGTTTCTCCTGTTCGAATATCATATGAACAATGGTCTATGTTTCTGGCCCTACTTAAAGATATGTCTAGCATAATTTAGCATAACTACTGAGTCATCAAAATAGAGTCATTGAGTCATCCCAGGCACAGGACAAGGTTGATAGTTTCAATTTGATGATGATGATGACTTTAGCTATAATCAACTGACCTTGACCATGCTAATGTGAAAAGTAAGCTACATGCACAGTTATGTGTGGGATGAAAGACATCAAGCAAAGGGATAACAATTAGATAGCCATACTGCCTTAGAGGAGCTGGAGGAGGCAGAAGCAGTTGAGGAATTATGAAATATAGAGAATTGACCTGTGAGTCAAACAGAAAGCATGGAAAGTCTACTTCTAAAGCAGATAGATGAAGCTGCAACCCATAATGAGGTCCTGGTTATGGGGGACTTTAACTACCCGGATATTAACTGGGAAACAGAAACCTGTGAAACCCATAAAGGCAACAGGTTTCTGCTAATAACCAAGAAAAATTATCTTTCACAATTGGTGCAGAATCCAACCAGAGGAGCAGCACTTTTAGACCTAATACTATCTAATAGACCTGACAGAATAACAAATCTGCAGGTGGTCGGGCATCTAGGAAATAGCGACCACAATATTGTACAGTTTCACCTGTCTTTCACTAGGGGGACTTGTCAGGGAGTCACAAAAACACTGAACTTTAGGAAGGCAAAGTTTGAACAGCTTAGAGATGCCCTTAATCTGGTAGACTGGGACAATATCCTCAGAAATGAGAATACAGATAATAAATGGGAAATGTTTAAGAACATCCTAAATAGGCAGTGTAAGCGGTTTATACCTTGTGGGAATAAAAGGACTAGAAATAGGAAAAACCCAATGTGGCTAAACAAAGAAGTAAGACAGGCAATTAACAGTAAAAAGAAAGCATTTGCACTACTAAAGCAGGATGGCACCATTGAAGCTCTAAAAAACTATAGGGAGAAAAATACTTTATCTAAAAAACTAATTAAAGCTGCCAAAAAGGAAACAGAGAAGCACATTGCTAAGAAGAGTAAAACTAATCCCAAACTGTTCTTCAACTATATCAATAGTAAAAGAATAAAAACTGAAAATGTAGGCCCCTTAAAAAATAGTGAGGAAAGAATGGTTGTAGATGACGAGGAAAAAGCTAACATATTAAACACCTTCTTCTCCACGGTATTCACGGTGGAAAATGAAATGCTAGGTGAAATCCCAAGAAACAATGAAAACCCTATATTAAGGGTCACCAATCTAACCCAAGAAGAGGTGCGAAACCGGCTAAATAAGATTAAAATAGATAAATCTCCGGGTCCGGATGGCATACACCCACGAGTACTAAGAGAACTAAGTAATGTAATAGATAAACCATTATTTCTTATTTTTAGGGACTCTATAGCGACAGGGTCTGTTCCGCAGGACTGGCGCATAGCAAATGTGGTGCCAATATTCAAAAAAGGCTCTAAAAGTGAACCTGGAAATTATAGGCCAGTAAGTCTAACCTCTATTGTTGGTAAAATATTTGAAGGGTTTCTGAGGGATGTTATTCTGGATTATCTCAATGAGAATAACTGTTTAACTCCATATCAGCATGGGTTTATGAGAAATCGCTCCTGTCAAACCAATCTAATCAGTTTTTATGAAGAGGTAAGCTATAGACTGGACCACGGTGAGTCATTGGACGTGGTATATCTCGATTTTTCCAAAGCGTTTGATACCGTGCCGCACAAGAGGTTGGTACACAAAATGAGAATGCTTGGTCTGGGGGAAATTGTGTGTAAATGGGTTAGTAACTGGCTTAGTGATAGAAAGCAGAGGGTGGTTATAAATGGTATAGTCTCTAACTGGGTCGCTGTGACCAGTGGGGTACCGCAGGGGTCAGTATTGGGACCTGTTCTCTTCAACATATTCATTAATGATCTGGTAGAAGGTTTACACAGTAAAATATCGATATTTGCAGATGATACAAAACTATGTAAAGCAGTTAATACAAGAGAAGATAGTATTCTGCTACAGATGGATCTGGATAAGTTGGAAACTTGGGCTGAAAGGTGGCAGATGAGGTTTAACAATGATAAATGTAAGGTTATACACATGGGAAGAGGGAATCAATATCACCATTACACACTGAACGGGAAACCACTGGGTAAATCTGACAGGGAGAAGGACTTGGGGATCCTAGTTAATGATAAACTTACCTGGAGCAGCCAGTGCCAGGCAGCAGCTGCCAAGGCAAACAGGATCATGGGGTGCATTAAAAGAGGTCTGGATACACATGATGAGAGCATTATACTGCCTCTGTACAAATCCCTAGTTAGACCGCACATGGAGTACTGTGTCCAGTTTTGGGCACCGGTGCTCAGGAAGGATATAATGGAACTAGAGAGAGTACAAAGGAGGGCAACAAAATTAATAAAGGGGATGGGAGAACTACAATACCCAGATAGATTAGCGAAATTAGGATTATTTAGTCTAGAAAAAAGACGACTGAGGGGCGATCTAATAACCATGTATAAGTATATAAGGGGACAATACAAATATCTCGCTGAGGATCTGTTTATACCAAGGAAGGTGACGGGCACAAGGGGGCATTCTTTGCGTCTGGAGGAGAGAAGGTTTTTCCACCAACATAGAAGAGGATTCTTTACTGTTAGGGCAGTGAGAATCTGGAATTGCTTGCCTGAGGAGGTGGTGATGGCGAACTCAGTCGAGGGGTTCAAGAGAGGCCTGGATGTCTTCCTGGAGCAGAACAATATTGTATCATACAATTATTAGGTTCTGTAGAAGGACGTAGATCTGGGGATTTATTATGATGGAATATAGGCTGAACTGGATAGACAAATGTCTTTTTTCGGCCTTACTAACTATGTTACTATGTTACTATGAGTCTTTGGGATTGCAAGACTGGTGGAGCAGCGCCTGTCCCCACACTCACCAGAGTAACCCAGTGCCCGAGATGTAGGCAAGATGTAACGCCCTTGACCGTGATTACTCGTCAAAGTGTCTGTGGTCAAATGCACTCTGGCAAACATAGATTTTGTCAAGGAACGGGTGGAAGTTGTCTGCTACATGCTTCTTAGAAATGTAATGGTGACTGACCAACAGGTACTGAGGGACTGCAACGGCCATCAGCTTTCGGAAACCGTCTGTTTTTACCGGGCAGAAACAAAGCATTTTCATGGCCAACAAATTAGAGATGATGGAGTCCATCCTCTTAGCTTTGTCTTGTGTAGGAGGAAGCAATCTGTTACATGACTACAACTGCAGAACCTTACCTGGAAACAGTGTTGAGAGAGGGTGGAGTATGGTGAACCGGACAAACTGTTGGACCAAAAGTGAGGTGCAGGGGGACATGCTGCGATGGATTGAGAAAGTTGGGATATGCTCATTCTCTGAAATAGATCAAACCGCAGGCATGTCAGCTTATGTTACATCTCTATTTTTATTTTTTATTTCTCTTTGGCCAGCAAAATTATGTCAAAAAGTAGGCGAAGACACAACAATAGCAATTAATAATAATGATAATAATAATAATAATCATAATAATCTTTATTTTTATATAGTGCTAACATATATTCTGCAGCATTTTACAGTTTGCACACACTATTATCGATGTCCTCATTGGGGCTCACAATCTAAATTCCCTATCAGGATGTCTTTGGAATGTGGGAGGAAACCGGCATACCAGGAGGAAACCCACACAAACATGGGGAGAACATACAAACTCCTTGCAAACATTGTCCTTGGTGGGATTTGAACCCTGGACTCCAGCACTGCAATGCTAACCACCGAGCCACAATGCTGCAATTCTATTGAGGCCTGAAATTGCACAATTTTGACATGATATTCGATCTGTTTGGCGGACAAAACCCAGTGTAAAATATTTGCCCTGTAGCTAAATATTTTTTTAGCAGCAATATGATGTCAAGAAATTATACAAGACACTCCCAAAAAATGTTACAGTGCCACAAAAATGACAGAATTTTATGCGCACTCAGACAGGATGGCTGGGACAGGGAATCCCATTTAAAATTTGGAAACGATCTGGCTGTATTCTGCCATCCCAACAAGCAAATGGAGAAACACGTGGGCTCTGGATTGCTTGGGAATTATAAACTGTAAATAGGATTAAAAATGCAAAAAAAGTTATTCCTTTGTAATGATACCTGGGACTATGTATATGCGGTCAATATATGTAATAGGCAGCAGCAGACAGTAATGGAATGGACGCTCTTGATGTATGCAATGAAGTCTGCCACATACACTGCCTGTCTGCTACTGATATCTATATACCCACATACACTCCCTGCCTACCTAGCACTGCAATCTATATGCACCGTAATTGGTCCTTAAAAGGACTGTTGGTTTAGCTGGATTTGTGTATTCATTTATGGTATGCCCACAGTAACTATATACTCCACCTATTCTATCGCTGCAGCAACTCTTCCTACACTGGTGATTCCATAGCTGACCGTGCCGAGCAGGGCAGCACCATGTCTGATATAGACCTGATGACACTGTGCGACCAGCCAATCACTGTAATACCGCAACAAAGATGGCTGTGTTACAGTGCATGGCAGACAATCTCTGCTTGTTGATTGGTGCTCTAAAGAGCACCAAACATGAAGGGAGGGGACCCGAGCTCCTGCCGAATAATCCCGGAAATGCTCGGCGCTCACCGAGCACCTCGAATTCAGCAATCTTCGGGCGAGTACCAAGCATTACCAAGTATGCTCGCTCATTACTAGTTGGTACACAAAATGAGAATGCTCAATCTTTTGGTAAAATGTGTGTAAATGGGTTAGTAACTGGCTAAGTGATAGAAAGCAGAGGGTGGTTATAAATGGTATAGTCTCTAACTGGGTCGCTGTGACCAGTGGGGTACCGCAGGGGTCAGTATTGGGACCTGTTCTCTTCAACATATTCATTAATGATCTGGTAGAAGGTTTACACAGTAAAATATCGATATTTGCAGATGATACAAAACTATGTAAAGCAGTTAATACAAGAGAAGATAGTATTCTGCTACAGATGGATCTGGACAAGTTGGAAACTTGGGCTGAAAGGTGGCAGATGAGGTTTAACAATGATAAATGTAAGGTTATATACATGGGAAGAAGGAATCAATATCACCATTACACACTGAACGGGAAACCACTGGGTAAATCTGACAGGGAGAAGGACTTGGGGATCCTAGTTAATGATAAACTTACCTGGAGCATCCAGTGCCAGGCAGCGGCCGCCAAGGCAAACAGGATCATGGGGTGCATTAAAAGAGGTCTGGATACACATGATGAGAGCATTATACTGCCTCTGTACAAATCCCTAGTTAGACCGCACATGGAGTACTGTGTCCAGTTTTGGGCACCGGTGCTCAGGAAGGATATAATGGAACTAGAGAGAGTACAAAGGAGGGCAACAAAATTAATAAAGGGGATGGGAGAACTACAATACCCAGATAGATTAGCGAAATTAGGATTATTTAGTCTAGAAAAAAGACGACTGAGGGGCGATCTAATAACCATGTATAAGTATATAAGGGGACAATACAAATATCTCGCTGAGGATCTGTTTATACCAAGGAAGGTGACGGGCACAAGGGGGCATTCTTTGCGTCTGGAGGAGAGAAGGTTTTCCCACCAACATAGAAGAGGATTCTTTACTGTTAGGGCAGTGAGAATCTGGAATTGCTTGCCTGAGGAGGTGGTGATGGCGAACTCAGTCGAGGGGTTCAAGAGAGGCCTGGATGTCTTCCTGGAGCAGAACAATATTGTATCTTAAAGTTATTAGGTTCTTTAGAAGGACGTAGATCTGGGGATTTATTCTGATGGAATCTAGGCTGAATTGGATGGACAAATGTCTTTTTTTGGCCTTGCTATGTTACTATGTTACTATTTTACCTCATGCCTGGCTGACTGCTGCAGTGCCAAGCTACACCCTGTACTGTGGGTGAAATGAGGCCACTTTGCTGGTGTCTGTCCCTCCTTTATGTGTTTGGGCACCATTTGAGGATGTTATAAGGTGTTGTTGTTCATGAGTTTACCTCCCATTTACTGTAATGGTGTTCGGTTATGTTCAGCGAATATTGCAAATTCGGCGATCGTAATCCGAACCGAACATTGAAATATTTGCTCATCTCTAATCTAGAGTATTAAAAACAATCACAAATTAGTCAAAATAGCTATAATGTTTAAAGGTATCTATTTCCCTTCAAAGTACAAGCATTATTTAGATTATATAAGAGAAAAAAGATGAACAATCATGCCCAGCTTCCGATTGGAACTTTCATCGTGGTTTATCAATGGAATGTGACACTTCCTTCTTAAAGGAAACTTGTCGGGTAAAAAACGCTGCAGATATGGCGGTAATCTGTGGATTAACAGCATTCTGAAACAGCCCCGCGCTGTCACTTTGAGCCTCACTGATAGGAGGAAATTAACTTTATTCCTCCCACTATCATTTGGATTTCAGTCATGGGGGGCGATGCTGATGCGGATTAAGGCCCCGCTCTGTGTTTAGAAAGTTGCGACTGTAACTACACCCCCATCACTGACTGACAACCGCCCGTCATTAGGGCTGATTGTCATTCAGCGCCGGTGGTGACGTTACAGCCACCACTGTCCATACACAAAGCAGTGACTGAGCTCACGTTGGCACCAAACCATGACTGAAGCCTACATATTACCGGGAAGAATAAAGATAATTTCCATTCAGCAGCATAGCTTTAAGTGCAGTCTTCGGGCAGGTTCAGAAGACCCTTAACTCTTAACTAACTCTTTAAGTTCACCTCACTGTGTGTCAGCAGACATCCATAGCACCTGCCTATGTAAAGCTACAAGATGCCCAGCCCAAAAGATGCAGCCATTCACCAGTAGGCACAAAGTACACCCTAGTTATTCCAAACTTCTGGAATTTGTGAAATAACGTCAATGCAAATAAGTAGAATTGCAAATTTGTAATATTCTCCAGGTTCAGCATAGTCCTAATATTTAAAAAATATTTGATTTGCGTAGAATCAATTCACTCATCTCTGATATATGCATATTCATTTGACTCCGGTCACTGCACTGAGAGGGTAATGAAAAATTAAATCATTACTCAAGGAATTCTTTTTATGTCCTCTAATTTACTGAAATAAAGGCCACTCTAGAGACAAAAGTCTCCCGACACCTGGCATCATGCCAATCATTGTATATATAAATATCAAATATCAGGTGGCTCTCATAGTCTTATTCCTTACTTGCACACACAATGATTGAGATGCCGTAAACCTCCTGCATTTTCCTCTGGGTTGTTTCTAATGAATAGAATGAAATAAACTGAATTGAAAATTAATATTATGAGCAAAATAAAATCTGCTAAAAGTATGGTAAGAAAGTTTGTGTTTGTAAACGTCCTGTTATGAGCAATATGAGCAAGATTTTTGCTGTTCATTAAGAATTTATCCTTCAAGAGGAATATATTGATTATGGATATTTAATAGAGATGAGAGAGAGAGATAGACTATTTTCACTGGGGTTCTGGTTCAAGTTCGGGTACAGTTCTAGTATCCGAGCCAAACTTTATAATAATGTTCAGGTCAGGTACCAGAACTCGAATTTCCATGAGGTCCGCTCATCCCTAATATATAATGTGCAATATTGTTGTTCTTTGCATCATAAAAGGTGATCAAATAAATTTTCGTACACTAGATTTTGAATTGAATTTTCTAAAAAATTCACTTTCTACAAAATGCAGATTTTGCTGAAATTTGTGCGGATTCATCCTCTGGCTACAATTTATCTAAACTGTAAAGGGCCATCAAAAGGGTAAAAAATAAAAAAAAGATACTTATACTTAAATCACCACTCAGAGCTCCAGCCTCTCCGCTCCTCATGGTCACCTGTCTGGTCTTCAACCAGCATTTCTAGCACTAATGAAGCCAGGGACGGTTTTGCGCATGTATACACAACGTCGAGGTGCATATTGTGACATCATGCTTTCGTAATCGTAATCTTCTGCGCTCTTTTGCAGAACCCTTCCAGGCTCATTAGAGACAGATTCCAGACTTGGTGTGAGAAGCTCGGAAATTTCAGAGCTTGTAGCAATGATAAGAAGATGCAGCAAACACTGGACTGGTAACAATAAGCAGTGGAGGGGCCAAACAGCTGAGTGATAAGGTGAGTATAAGGGTCTTGAAAATTTTTCATCTTATGTTTATTATGTGCAATGATCTGGTTAAATATCACCTACAGGGGAATTATAAATTTGGCTGACTGGCTCATATCTATCACACATATTTGTAGACATGTGATTGAGATCACCTCTGAGATTTCTAAATAAACTTTTCCATACCTTTTTCACGTTAAATGTAGGATCGCAATTTGACTGCCATCACAGAATTCTTCCTCGTGGGATTTCAAGTCAGCCACGGTTTAAGAATTTCACTTTTCTGTTTTTTCTTTCTGATTTTCTGTGGGACAATATGTGGAAATCTCCTGATCATCACCCTGGTGTCCTTCAGCAAGAACCTCCGTACTCCAATGTACTTCTTCATCTCACAACTGTCCTTCTGTGACATATCATTAGAAGCTGATATTGTTCCTAAAATGCTCCACGTCCTATTGAATAATGGAGCGACCATTACTTATATTGACTGCATCGCTCAGCTTTATTTCTTCTGTGCCTTGGAAACATTTGAATGTCTTCTTCTCACAGTGATGTCTTACGACCGATATGTGGCCATCTGTAAACCACTTTATTACAATTCCATTATGACAGATGGATATTGTGTGACCTTGTCCATCACCTGTTGGTTGTTTGGATTTTTATTCACCTTAATTTCCAACATATCTACGGCAAAATTAAACTTTTGTGATGGAAATATGATTGACCATGTATATTGTGACATTCTCCCTTTACTAGAACTTGCCTGTTCTGAAACCTTCATTGTTCACCTGGAAATTTACATAATAGGTTTCACAGTTGTATTAATTCCTACTGTAGTCATTGTAATATCTTATACTTATATAGTCCTACAAGTTCTGAGGATCCCATCCAGTACCGGTAGACAGAAAGCCTTCTCCACCTGCGGCTCCCACCTCACTGTGGTCTCCATATTCTACTGGACCATGTTCAGTGTTTATGCTGTCCCAGCACAAAGACAAACAGTTACCATCCGTAAGATCCTATCTCTGCTATATACTGTATTTACTCCTTTGGTCAACCCCCTTATATACAGTCTGAGAAATGCGGCCATTTGGAAAGCCGTGCAGGAAGGACTTCATAGGTTGATGACCTGGTAAATTGTCAATAATATATTAAGCATCACAAAGATTATGCTGGAAGATAATGTAGACATCAGCTTAAGCCAGAACTGTCAGTAGAATTTAGATTATCTATTCGACATTTTCCCAGTTAACTCTGGTAAGGTTTTTAACATTAGACAGCTTAAGACCGTCCCAATCAGGGCATCTTGTCAACAGTGGGATGGATTTTATGCTATTTTTGATCAAAAACAGAATTACTAAGAACCCTGTACTGTTTAAGTGTGTTTTTGATGTTTACTTGTTATACGCTTTATGGCCAATGTGAACATGCGTTTATGAGCTGCATGTATACTAACTTAATTCAAGCATAGTTTTTGCGTTTTTTCTTTGCATTTTTGCATTCTGTGCAAACCGGGGTGTGGCCTTCCTCCCTTTTGTCTGCCCTTAGTGACACATTGAGGTCAACTCTGACACATGGTAAGGTTTTTAATATTCAACAGCACAGGACCAGGTCACATTGTCGACGGTGGGATGCCTTTGATGCTATTTTTCATCAAAAAGAGTATTACTCAGAACCCTGCATTATATAAAAAATAAATAATTTCAGTCAAAAGGACCGGGTTCTGACCTGTGGACACCAGTCTAGGGAAGCCTTTATATGTTATTTCCAGCTCGGGAAATAACATAAAAATGTTTTTTATTCTTTATATTTTTGCATTCTGTGCAAGCTGGGATGTGACCTCCCTCTCTCCTGAGCTTGAAATAACATTTAAAGGCTTCCCTAGACTGGTGTCCACAGGTCCTTTTTTCTGCCCTTATCCACACATTTAGGACAACGTTGACACATGAGAAAGTTTTAAATATTAGACAGTGTGGGACCTGTTGTGAATTCTGTTGTCGGGCTCCCTCCTGTGGTCATGAATGGTACTTCGGCTGGTTCTGTCCATGGACTTCCTCTGGTGGGTGTTTCTGAGTTTCCTTCCTCAGGTGACAAGGTTAATTCGTTAGCTGGCTGCTCTATTTAACTCCACTTAGATCATTGCTCCATGGCACCTGTCAATGTTCCAGTATTGGTCTAGTTCACTCCTGGATCGTTCTTGTGACCTGTCTTCCCAGCAGAAGCTAAGTTCCAGCTTGTATTTCTTTGGTTTGCTATTTTTCTGTCCAGCTGGCTATTTTTATTGTTGTCTTGCTTGCTGGAAGCTCTGGGACGCAGAGGGAGCGCCTCCGCACCGTGAGTTGGTGCAGAGGGTCTTTTTTTTGCGCCCTCTGCGTGGTGTTTTTGTAGGTTTTTGTGCTGACCGCAAAGTAACCTTTCCTATCCTCGGTCTGTTCAGTAAGTCGGGCCTCACTTTGCTAAATCTATTTCATCTCTGTGTTTGTATTTTCATCTTTACTCACATTCATTATATGTGGGGGGCTGCCTTTTCTTTTGGGGAATTTCTCTGAGGCAAGGTAGGCTTTATTTTTCTATCTTCAGGGCTAGCTAGTTCCTTAGGCTGTGCCGAGTTGCATAGGGAGCATTAGGCGCAATCCACGGCTATTTCTAGTGTGTTTGATAGGATTAGGGATTGCGGTCAGCAGAGTTTCCACATCCCAGAGCTCGTCCTTATTATCAGTAACTATCAGGTCTTTCCGTGTGCTCTTAACCACCAGGTCCATTATTGTCCTAACCACCAGGTCATAACAGTACTGGTGGCCCTAAGTACTAATGCATCTCAATAGAGGGATAAGAGAAGTTCTGAGACCATTTGTTTTTCTTTGCAGTGTATTTTGTCTTTCTTTTCCCCTTTACCTCTGGGTGGTTCAGGACACTGGTGTAAACATGGACATTCAAGGTCTGTCCTCTTGGATGGATGATCTCACTACAAGGGTACAAAACATTCAAGATTTTGTGGTTCAGAATCCGATGTCAGAGCCTAGGATTCCAATTCCTGATTTGTTGTTTGGTGATAGATCTAGGCTCTTGAATTTCAAAAATAATTGTAAATTGTTTCTTGCCTTGAAACCTCGCTCCTCAGGTGACCCTGTTCAACAAGTAAAGATCATTATTTCTTTGTTACGTGGTGACCCTCAAGACTGGGCATTTTCCCTTGCGCCAGGACATCCGGCATTGCGTGATGTTGATGCGTTTTTCCTGGCGCTTGGACTGCTTTATGACGAACCTAATTCAGTGGATCAGGTAGAGAAAATCTTGCTGGCTCTGTGTCAGGGTCAGGATGAAGCGGAGATATATTGTCAGAAGTTTAGAAAGTGGTCTGTGCTCACTCAGTGGAATGAATGTGCCCTGGCAGCAATCTTCAGAAAGGGTCTCTCTGAAGCCCTTAAGGATGTCATGGTGGGGTTTCCCATGCCTGCTGGTCTGAATGAGTCTATGTCCTTGGCCATTCAGATCGATCGACGCTTGCGTGAGCGTAAAGCTGTGCACCATTTGGCGGTACTATCTGAGCATGGGCCTGAGCCTATGCAATGTGATAGGACTTTGACCAGAGCTGAACGGCAAGAACACAGACGTCAGAATGGGCTATGTTTTTACTGTGGTGATTCCACTCATGCTATCTCCGATTGTCCTAAGTGCACTAAGCGGTTCGCTAGGTCTGCCACCATTGGTACGGTACAGTCTAAATTTCTATTGTCTGTTACTCTGATTTGCTCTTTGTCATCCTATTCTGTTATGGCATTTGTGGATTCAGGCGCTGCCCTGAATTTGATGGACTTGGAGTATGCCAGGCGCTGTGGTTTTTTCTTGGAGCCCTTGCAGTATCCTATTCCATTGAGAGGAATTGATGCTACGCTTTTGGCCAAGAATAAGCCTCAGTACTGGACCCAATTGACCATGTGCATGGCTCCTGCACATCAGGAGGATATCCGCTTTCTGGTGTTGCATAATCTGCATGATGTGGTCGTTTTGGGGTTGACATGGCTACAGGTTCATAATCCAGTATTGGACTGGAAATCTATGTATGTGTCCAGCTGGGGTTGCCAGGGGGTACATGGTGATGTTCCATTTTTGTCTATTTCGTCTTCCACTCCTTCTGAAGTTCCAGAGTTTTTGTCGGATTATCGGGATGTATTTGATGAGCCCAAAGCCAGTGCCCTACCTCCTCATAGGGATTGCGATTGTGCAATTAATTTGATTCCTGGAAGTAAGTCTCCTAAGGGCCGATTGTTCAATTTATCTGTGCCAGAACACGCCACTATGCAGAGTTATATAAAGGAATCCTTTGAGAAAGGCCATATTCGCCCGTCGTCATCACCGTTAGGAGCAGGGTTCTTTTTTGTGGCCAAGAAGGATGGTTCTTTGAGACCTTGTATTGATTACTGCCTTCTTAATAAAATTACAGTCAAATTTCAGTATCCTTTGCCGTTGCTGTCTGATTTGTTTGCTCGTATTAAAGGGGCTAGTTGGTTCACCAAGATAGATCTTCGAGGGGCGTATAATCTTGTGCGTATTAAACAAGGCGATGAATGGAAAACAGCATTTAATACGCCCGAGGGCCATTTTGAGTACCTGGTTATGCCATTCGGGCTTTCCAATGCTCCATCAGTATTTCAGTCCTTTAGGCATGACATCTTCCGAGAGTACCTGGATAAATTCCTGATTGTGTATTTGGATGATATTTTGGTCTTTTCGGATGATTGGGAGTCTCATGTGAAGCAGGTCAGAATGGTGTTCCAGGTCCTTCGTGCAAATTCCTTGTTTGTGAAGGGGTCAAAGTGTCTCTTTGGAGTTCAGAAGGTTTCATTTTTGGAGTTCATTTTTTCCCCTTCTGCTATCGAGATGGATCCTGTTAAAGTCCAGGCCATTTATGATTGGACTCAGCCGACATCTGTGAAGAGCCTGCAAAAGTTCCTGGGCTTTGCTAATTTTTATCGGCGCTTCATCGCTAATTTTTCTACTCTTGCTAAACCATTGACTGATATGACCAAGAAGGGTGCTGATGTGGTCAATTGGTCTTCTGCAGCTGTGGAGGCTTTTCAGGAGTTGAAGCGTCATTTTTCTTCTGCCCCTGTGTTGTGCCAGCCAGATGTTTCGCTCCCGTTTCAGGTTGAGGTTGATGCTTCTGAGATTGGAGCAGGGGCTGTTTTGTCGCAGAGAAGTTCTGAAGGCTCGGTGATGAAGCCATGTGCTTTCTTTTCTAGAAAGTTTTCGCCTGCTGAGTGTAACTGTTACGACCGCTGCGCATACTTACCCGGCTTCTCCCATCCCTCGGCGCACTCGCGATCCTGTCCAGCGCCGCTCTGCTTCCTCCTTCACTGGCTCACGGCATCCGGTCTCTCTGCGCATGCGCGGTCGCGTCTCCTCCATCGCAGAGCTTTCTGGGAGGTCGCGACCTGGTGGCTCCGCCTCAACATGGCGGCGCCCATCGGGTATTTCTTCCCGGCGTCTCCCTAGGTAAGACGCCTTTGCTTTGTAGGTGCACTGTCTGCCGTCAGTGTCCCTATGTCCTAGGCTCCCTTATTCCAGTCTCGTTTCCCTGCTTAGTCTTCGCTTTGTTTCAGTGCTGTGTCCTGCCCAGTTCCGTCTTCCTGCTGTGTCCCGCCAAGTTCCGTGTACCTGCTGTGTCCTGCCAAGTTCCGTCTTCCTGCTGTGTCCCGCCAAGTTCCGTGTACCTGCTGTGTCCTGCCAAGTTCCGTCTACCTGCTGTGTCCTGCCAAGTTCCGTGTACCTGCTGTGTCCTACCAAGTTCCGTGTTCCTGCTGTCTCCTGCCAAGGTCCGTGTTCCTGCTGTGTCCTTCCAAGTTCCGTGTTCCTGCCGTCTCCTGCCAAGTCCTGTGGTCCTGCCTTGTCCTACATCGTCTGTGTTCCTGTCATTATCAGTTAAGTCCTGTTTTCCTATTATTCCCCGACACTCTAATAGCTCTGTAGTCTCCATCTTCTTGGGTCGTCCCTTTGGCTCTAGCTGTTGTGTCTCCATTCCCCCGAGGTCCTGCTCCTAACACTCCCTGTATAGGGGGTGATTCCATCTGGTCCGCTCGACCCCGGGGGCTCTAGAGTCACGACCCAGAGGGTCCATTCTCAGATTTCTGTCCGAAACCCTACAGTAACTATGATGTTGGTAATCGTGAGTTGTTGGCCATGAAGTGGGCATTCGAGGAGTGGCGTCATTGGCTGGAAGGAGGCAAGCATCGCGTGGTGGTCTTGACAGATCACAAGAATTTGACTTATCTTGAGTCTGCCAAACGGTTGAATCCGAGACAGGCTCGATGGTCGTTATTTTTCTCCCGTTTTGATTTTGTGGTTTCGTACCTTCCGGGCTCTAAGAATGTGAAGGCTGATGCCCTGTCAAGGAGTTTTGTGCCTGACTCTCCGGGTGTTCCTGAGCCGACGGGTATTCTCAAAGAGGGGGTAATTTTGTCTGCCATCTCCCCTGATTTGCGGCGGGTGCTGCAAAAATTTCAGGCTGATAGACCGGACCGTTGCCCAGCAGAGAAACTGTTTGTCCCTGATAGATGGACTAGTAGAGTTATCTCTGAGATTCATTGTTCAGTGTTGGCTGGGCATCCTGGAATCTTTGGTACCAGAGATTTGGTGGCTAGATCCTTCTGGTGGCCGTCTTTGTCACGGGATGTGCGTTCTTTTGTGCAGTCCTGTGGGACTTGTGCTCGGGCTAAGCCCTGCTGTTCTCGTGCCAGTGGGTTGCTTTTGCCCTTGCCGGTCCCGAAGAGGCCCTGGACGCATATTTCTATGGATTTTATTTCGGATCTCCCCGTCTCTCTAAAGATGTCGGTCATTTGGGTGGTTTGTGATCGCTTTTCTAAGATGGTCCATTTGGTACCTTGTCTAAATTGCCTTCCTCCTCTGATTTGGTGCCATTATTTTTCCAGCATGTGGTTCGTTTACATGGTATCCCGGAGAACATCGTTTCTGACAGAGGTTCTCCATCTTCTTGGGTCGTCCCTTTGGCTCTAGCTGTTGTGTCTCCATTCCCCCGAGGTCCTGCTCCTAACACTCCCTGTATAGGGGGTGATTCCATCTGGTCCGCTTGACCCCGGGGGCTCTGGAGTCACGACCCAGAGGGTCCACTCTCGGATTTCTGTCCAAAACCCTACAGTAAGCAAAGGCCATGGACCCCGCTGGGGCCTCTGCTGCACAAAAAGAGCTACTCTTTTTGCGGGAGAATCAGTCCCGTATAATGTCCTTTTTGAAAGCTATGGATTCTCGCTTGGCTTCGCTCCTGCCCTCTGATCCTGGCAACGCCGCTCTACTCGTTGGCTTACAGCAAGAGTTAGCTCAGCAGCGTGACACCCAGGCCCATATACTTAGTTATATGTCTTCAATAGACGATCGGCTGCTTTCTATCCAGACAGCCGCTTCTACATCTGCTCCTGCTTCCCACCCTCCACCCCGCTTGGCTAAACCGCCTCGGTACAATGGGGATCCTAAATCCTGCCGAGGATTTTTAAACCAATGCCGTCTTCACTTTGAGCTTCTGCCCCAGCATTACCCAACGGATCGGTCCAAGGTTGCTTTTCTCATTTCCCATCTGGAGGGTGATGCCTTGGCATGGGTTAATCCACTCTGGGAGCGAGACGATCCCCTAGTCTCCCGGTTGTCTGAATTTTTGGAGACTTTCTGTCTTGTCTTTGACGAACCTGGACGTCTGGCCTCTACTACTGAAGCTCTATTTTCTCTCCATCAGGGATCGCTTTCCGTAGGCCAGTACGCTATTCAGTTCCGCACCCTTTCCTCTGACTTGGGCTGGAACAATGAGGCGTTGGTGGGTGCTTTCTGGCGGGGTCTCTCTGGGCGCATAAAAGATGAGTTAGCTGGTCGGGACACTCCTACAGTTTTGGAGGAATTCATTTCCTTAGCTACCCATATTGACCTTCAGTTCCAAGAACGCACCCGCGAGCGGAGATCTCTTCGTCCTTCTCCTGCCACCCGTAAGCCACTCAGCCCACAGCCTAGAACTTCCTCTCAGGTGTCGGCACCGGAACCTATGCAAGTGGACCGTCTTAAGATGTCCGAACAATGTCGTAAAGAGAGGCGCACTCAAGGGTTATGTTTTTACTGCGGGAGTGCTGCTCATTTATTGCGCTCTTGCCCTGAACGTCCGGAAAACTCCTCCGCCTAGGTCAGGTAAGAGAGACCTCCCTAGGTGTGTGTGATCCCTCTCAACCCCTTACTTTGTCCGTTCTTTTGCATATTGCGGGCAAGGGTATTTCTCTGGATGCTTATGTGGATTTGGGCGCAGCAGGGAATTTTATCAGGTTGAAAGAGGTTTTGAAATTCTCCGTTCCAGTCAAAACTTTAGAGGCTCCTGTGATTCTTGCATCTGTGGATGGTAAACCTTTACAGGAGACCATTACTCAAGTAACACTTGAGGTGGAACTTCAGGTTGGGGCTCTGCACAAGGAGAGAATTGCATTTTATGTTTTAGCGGGTCTGTCTCATCCTATGCTCTTAGGTCTTCCTTGGTTACGGAACCACGAGCCCATTTTAGATTGGCGCAATGGTACTATCTTGCGCTGGGGTGAGCTTTGTCGGGAACGTTGTCTGCTGCCGGTGCGTCCTGTGGGATCTTCCTCTAATTCTTCTCCTTCCCCTTCTTTTCCCGCCTTACCCTGTGTCTACAGCGCTTTTTCTGATGTCTTCAACAAGAAGGAGGCTGAAGGTCTTCCGCCTCACCGTCTCTATGATTGTCCCATAGATCTCGTGCCTGGAACTAACCCACCCAGGGGCAGAATCTATCCTCTCTCTCCTGCTGAGACTCAAGCTATGTCTGAGTACATCCAAGAAAATCTTGCTAAAAGATTCATTCGCAAGTCTTCTTCTCCGGCCGGAGCAGGGTTTTTTTTCGTGAAGAAGAAAGACGGTTCTCTCCGTCCCTGCATTGATTATCGAGGCCTAAACAACATCACGGTGAAGAACAAATATCCTCTGCCACTCATTCCGGAACTCTTCGACCGTCTTCGGGGCGCGCAAATTTTTACCAAGTTAGATCTACGTGGCGCATACAATCTGGTTCGTATTCGTGCAGGCGATGAGTGGAAGACTGCCTTCAATACTCGTGACGGTCACTACGAATACTTGGTTATGCCGTTTGGTCTCTGCAACGCCCCCGCGGTTTTTCAGGAATTTGTGAACGATGTATTTCGGGATCTTCTCTACTCCTCAGTCGTAGTTTACCTTGACGACATTCTCATCTTTTCTCCAGATCTCTCCACTCATAGGCGAGATGTCCGTCGTGTTCTGCAAAGGCTAAGAGAGAATCATCTGTTCGCTAAGATTGAGAAGTGCGTCTTTGAACAATCTTCTCTACCCTTCCTTGGATATATTGTCTCAAGATCTGGCTTAGAGATGGATCCAGAGAAGGTTTCTGCTGTCCTGAATTGGCCTCGTCCTCTTTGAACAAAAGCAATCCAACGTTTTCTTGGCTTTGCCAACTACTATAGACAATTTATTCCTCATTTTTCTTCCATGACCAAGCCTATCTCTGCCCTAGTTCGCAAGGGAGTCAACTCCAGTCTTTGGACCCCTGAGGCTGAAGAGTCCTTTCTGTCTCTTAAACAAAGTTTCGCTACGGCCCCTGTGCTTCATCGTCCTGATGCTAATAGACCGTCTGTCCTTGAGGTCGACGCATCCTCTATTGTACTTTTGCAAAGATCCTCGTCCGGACGTTTGGTGACCTGTGGTTTTTTTTCTAAAACCTTTTCCGCTCCTGAGCGTAACTACTCTATAGGAGATAAAGAACTTTTGGCTATCAAGCTAGCCTTGGAAAAATGGCGTTATCTCCTTGAGGGGTCTCTTCATCCATTCACCATTTACACAGACCACAAGAATCTGGCCTATATTCAGTCTGCCCAAAGACTAAATCCACGACAAGCCAGATGGTCTTTATTCTTCGGACGATTTGAATTTAAACTTCATTTCCGACCCGGAAATAAGAATGTCAAAGCAGATGCTCTTTCGAGATCCTTTCAGCCTCAGGACATTGAGGATTCTCCGGCTCACATCATTGATCCTGCGAAGATCGTCACTCTTGCTCCTCTAAGAGTGATTTCAACTCCTCCTGGCAAGACTCTTGTGGCTAATCAAGACAAGGAGAGAGTTTTACGTTGGGGTCACTCCTCCAAAATTGCAGGACACGTAGGAGTCAAGAAGACACTTTCTCTTATCTCTCGGCATTACTGGTGGCCATCTCTCCGACAAGACGTCACCAAATTCATCGCTTCTTGTCCTTCTTGTGCAAAAAATAAAGTCCCTAGGCAGCTTCCTTCTGGTCTCCTGCATCCTCTGCCTGTGCCTTCCGTTCCTTGGAGTCATATAGCTATGGACTTCATCACTGATCTACCTTGTTCCTCGAATTGCTCTGTCATCTTGGTTGTTGTAGATCGGTTCTCTAAGATGGCTCACTTCATCGCATTGCCTGGTCTGCCTTCCGCTCCTGAATTGGCAAAGATCTGTTTACACCAAGTCTTCCGTCTTCATGGTTTTCCACATCATATCGTCTCAGACCGTGGAGTACAATTTACCTCACGTTTTTGGAGAGCTCTCTGCAGTCTGTTAAAGGTTAACTTGGACTTCTCTTCCGCCTATCACCCTCAGTCCAACGGACAAGTGGAGCGAGTTAATCAAGTCCTGACTACATATCTGCGACATTTCTCCAATGCACACCAAGATGACTGGGTCTCTCTTCTCCCCTGGGCCGATTTCTCATATAACAATCTTCCCAGCGAGTCTTCCTCCAAAACTCCCTTTTTTGTGGTCTATGGTCAACATCCGAACATTCCTCTTCCTGTTTCTCTTTCCTCGGGGGTACCGGCAGCGGATTTCTTGTCCCGGGAATTCTCTACGATTTGGAATGAGACCAAAGTGTCCTGCACCTAACACTCCCTGTATAGGGGGTGATTCCATCTGGTCCGCTCGACCCCGGGGGCTCTAGAGTCACGACCCAGAGGGTCCACTCTCGGATTTCTGTCCGAAACCCTACAGTAACTATGATGTTGGTAATCGTGAGTTGTTGGCCATGAAGTGGGCATTCGAGGAGTGGCATCATTGGCTGGAAGGAGCCAAGCATCGCGTGGTGGTCTTGACAGATCACAAGAATTTGACTTATCTTGAGTCTGCCAAACGGTTGAATCCGAGACAGGCTCGATGGTCATTATTTTTCTCCCATTTTGATTTTGTGGTTTCGTACCTTCCGGGCTCTAAGAATGTGAAGGCTGATGCCCTGTCAAGGAGTTTTGTGCCTGACTCTCCGGGTGTTCCTGAGCCGGCGGGTATTCTCAAAGAGGGGGTAATTTTGTCTGCCATCTCCCCTGATTTGCGGCGGGTGCTGCAAAAATTTCAGGCTGATAGACCGGACCGTTGCCCAGCAGAGAAACTGTTTGTCCCTGATAGATGGACTAGTAGAGTTATCTCTGAGATTCATTTTTCAGTGTTGGCTGGGCATCCTGGAATCTTTGGTACCAGAGATTTGGTGGCTAGATCCTTCTGGTGGCCGTCTTTGTCACGGGATGTGCGTTCTTTTGTGCAGTCCTGTGGGACTTGTGCTCGGGCTAAGCCCTGCTGTTCTCGTGTCAGTGGGTTGCTTTTGCCCTTGCCGGTCCCGAAGAGGCCCTGGACGCATATTTCTATGGATTTTATTTCGGATCTCCCCGTCTCTCTAAAGATGTCGGTCATTTGGGTGGTTTGTGATCGCTTTTCTAAGATGGTCCATTTGGTACCTTGTCTAAATTGCCTTCCTCCTCTGATTTGGTGCCATTATTTTTCCAGCATGTGGTTCGTTTACATGGTATCCCAGAGAACATCGTTTCTGACAGAGGTTCCCAGTTTGTTTCGAGGTTTTGGCGATCCTTTTGTGCTAGGATGGGCATTGATTTGTCTTTTTCCTCGGCTTTCCATCCTCAGACAAATGGCCAAACCGAACGAACTAATCAAACTTTGGAAACATATCTGAGATTCTTTGTTTCTGCTGATCAGGATGATTGGGTGTTCTTTTTGCCATTGGCTGAGTTCGCCCTTAATAATCGGGCCAGCTCGGCTACTTTGGTTTCGCCGTTTTTCTGCAATTCTGGTTTCCATCCTCGTTTCTCTTCAGGGCAGGTTGAGTCTTCGGACTGTCCTGGTGTAGATACTGTGGTGGATAGGTTGCAGCAGATTTGGACTCATGTGGTGGACAATTTGATATTGTCCCAGGAGAAGGCTCAACGTTTCGCTAACCGCCGGCCCTGTGTGGGTCCCCGACTTCGTGTTGGGGATTTGGTTTGGTTGTCGTCTCGTTATGTTCCTATGAAGGTTTCCTCTCCTAAGTTTAAGCCTCGTTTCATTGGTCCATATAAGATTTCTGAGGTTATCAATCCTGTGTCATTTCGTTTGGCCCTTCCTGCTTCTTTTGCCTTCCATAATGTGTTCCATAGGTCGTTGTTGCGGAGATACGTGGCGCCTGTGGTTCCATCCGTTGATCCTCCTGCCCGGTGTTGGTTGAGGGTGAGTTGGAGTATGTGGTGGAGAAGATTTTGGATTCTCGTGTTTCGAGACGGAAACTCCAGTACCTGGTCAAGTGGAAGGGTTATGGTCAGGAAGATAATTCCTGGGTTTTTGCCTCTGATGTTCATGCTGCCGATCTGGTTCGTGCCTTTCATTTGGCTCATCCTGGTCGGCCTGGGGGCTCTGGTGAGGGTTCGGTGACCCCTCCTCAAGGGGGGGGGTACTGTTGTGAATTCTGTTGTCGGGCTCCCTCCTGTGGTCATGAATGGTACTTCGGCTGGTTCTGTCCATGAACTTCCTCTGGTGGGTGTTTCTGAGTTTCCTTCCTCAGGTGACGAGGTTAATTCGTTAGCTGGCTGCTCTATTTAACTCCACTTAGATCATTGCTCCATGCCACCTGTCAATGTTCCAGTATTGGTCTAGTTCACTCCTGGATCGTTCTTGTGACCTGTCTTCCCAGCAGAAGCTAAGTTCCAGCTTGTATTTCTTTGGTTTGCTATTTTTCTGTCCAGCTTGCTATTTTTATTGTTGTCTTGCTTGCTGGAAGCTCTGGGACGCAGAGGGAGCGCCTCCGCACCGTGAGTCGGTGCGGAGGGTCTTTTTTTTGCGCCCTCTGCGTGGTCTTTTTGTAGGTTTTTGTGCTGACCGCAAAGTAACCTTTCCTATCCTCGGTCTGTTCAGTAAGTCGGGCCTCACTTTGCTAAATTTGGAAATCATCTCCCAATCCCTTCATACCATGCACTGTCCTCCCTCCCCCACTGCATCTAGTTCACTCTCTGACTTTGAAGCAGTTACAGAAGAAGAAGTAAGCAGGCAACTTGCATCTTCTCGCCCGACCACTTGCACCAGTGACCCCATTCCGTCACATCTCCTCCAGTCCCTTTCCCCGGCTGTCACCTCTCACCTAACAAAAATATTCAACCTTTCCCTCACTTCCGGTATTTTTCCCACCTCATTTAAGCATGCCATCATACATCCATTACTTAAAAAACCATACCTCGATCAAAACTGTGCCGCTAATTATAGACCTGTCTCTAATCTTCCCTTCATCTCTAAACTCCTTGAACGCCTGGTCCACTCCCGTCTTACCCGCTATCTCTCAGATAACTCTCTTCTCGGCCCTCTTCAATCTGGCTTCCGCACTTTACACTCTACTGAAACTGCCCTCACTAAAGTCTCTAATGACCTACTAACAGCTAAATCTAATGGTCACTACTCCATGCCAATTCTCTTGGATCTCTCTGCAGCATTCGATACTGTGGATCATCAGCTCCTCCTCACTAGGCTCCGCTCCATCGGCCTCAAGGACACCGTTCTCTCCTGGTTCTCCTCCTATCTCTCTGACCGATCCTTCACTGTATGTTTTGCTGGTTCCTTCTCCTCTCACCTTCCCCTTACTGTTGGGGTTCCTCAAGGATCAGTCCTAGGCCCCCTCCTCTTCTCGTTGTATACTGCCCCTATTGGACAAACAATCAGTAGATTTGGTTTCCAGTACCATCTCTATGCTGACGACACCCAATTATACAATTCTTCTCCTGATATCACACCGACCTTTTTAGAAAACACCAGTGATTGTCTTACCGCTGTCTCTAACATCATGTCCTCCCTCTATCTGAAACTTAACCTGTCAAAAACTGAACTCTTCGTGTTCTCTCCCTCTACTAACCTACCTTTGCCTGACATTGCCATCTCCGTGTGCGGTTCCACCATTACTCCAAAGCAACATGCCCGCTGCCTTGGGGTCATCCTTGATTCTGACCTTTCATTCACCCCCCACATCCGATCACTGGCTCGCTCTTCTTACCTGCATCTCAAAAACATTTCTAGAATTCGCCCTTTTCTTACTTTCGACTCTGCAAAAACTCTTACTGTTTCACTTATTCATTCTCGTCTGGACTATTGTAACTCTCTACTAATCGGCCTCCCTCTTACCAAACTCTCCCCGCTCCAATCTGTGCTGAATGCTGCTGCCAGGATCATATTCCTCACCAACCGTTACACCGATGCCTCTACCCTGTGCCAGTCATTACACTGGCTACCCATCCACTCCAGAATCCAGTACAAAACTACTACCCTCATCCACAAAGCACTCCATGGCTCAGCACCACCCTACATCTCCTCCCTGGTATCAGTCTACCACCCTACCCGTGCCCTCCGCTCCGCTAATGACCTCAGGTTAGCATCCTCAATAATCAGAACCTCCCACTCCCGTCTCCAAGACTTTACACGTGCTGCGCCGATTCTTTGGAATGCACTACCCAGGTTAATACGATTAATCCCAATCCCCACAGTTTTAAGCGTACCCTAAAAACTCACTTGTTCAGACTGGCCTACCGCCTCATTGCATTAACCTAACGATCCCTGTGTGGCCTATTTATAAAATAAAAGAAAAAAACAATCAGGTTCCTCGCATCATGTTCTCATTCACTTTATGCAGTTAATAGCCCTCTGTGTCTGTACTGCTACATACTTAGGCAGTTAACTGGTTCATGCAGCTTTACATGAACACCCGAGCCTTACACTATGGCCGGTCCGAATAACTATAGCAATTGTTACCATCCACCTCTCGTGTCTCCCCTTTTCCTCATAGTCTGTAAGCTTGCGAGCAGCAGGGCCCTCATTCCTCCTGATATCTCTTTTGAACTGTATTTCTGTTATGATGTAATGTCTATTGTCTGTACAAGTCCCCTCTATAATTTGTAAAGTGCTGCGGAATATGTTGACGCTATATAAATAAAAATTATTATTATAAATAAATAAATAAATAAATAAAAATTATTATATTATTTCATCTCTGTGTTTGTATTTTCATCTTTACTCACAGTCATTATATGTGGGGGGCTGCCTTTTCTTTTGGGGAATTTCTCTGAGGCAAGGTAGGCTTTATTTTTCTATCTTCAGGGCTAGCTAGTTCCTTAGGCTGTGCCGAGTTGCATAGGGAGTGTTAGGCGCAATCCACGGCTATTTCTAGTGTGTTTGATAGGATTAGGGATTGCGGTCAGCAGAGTTCCCACGTCCCAGAGCTCGTCCTTATTATCAGTAACTATCAGGTCTTTCCGTGTGCTCTTAACCACCAGGTCCATTATTGTCCTGACCACCAGGTCATAACAGGGACCATCCCAATCAGGGTCACCTTGTCGACGGTGGGATTGCTTTTATTCTATTTTTGTTCAAAAATAGTATTGCTAAGAACCCTGTGCTATTTAAATACATTTTACTTATTCGGTTACAGTAGGTGCTTCTTGTATGTTTTGTATGCTTCATTGCCAAAAGTGAACATGCGTTTATGGGTTTATGCGTTTACCAAGCTAAATTTTTGTGTTTTCTTATTTAACAGAGCAATCCAACTTTTTGGAGAATTGACACTGCAGAAACTGAGTAAACAACCACTAGTCCAGATGCCTTAAGGTACCGTCACACATAGCGATATTGTTAATGATATCGTTGCATTTTGTGACGTAGCAACGATATCGTTAACAAAATCGTTATGCGAGACAGCGACCAACGATCAGGCCCCTGCTGGGAGATCGTTGGTCGCTAAGGAATGATCAGGACTTTATTTCATCGCTGGATCACCCGCTGACATCGCTGAATCAGCGTTTGTGACGCCGATTCGGCGATGTCTTCACTGGTAACCAGGGTAAATATCGGGTTACTAAGCGCAGGGCCGGGGGACGCAACAGGAATGTGAGTATGTAGTTTTAATTTTTTTACTTTTACAATGGTAACCAGGGTAAACATCGGGTTACTAAGCGTGGCCCTGCGCTTAGTAACCCGATGTTTACCCTGGTTACCCGGGGACTTCGGCATCGTTGGTCGCTGGAGAGCTGTCTGTATGACAGCTCTCCAGCGACCACACAACGACTTACCAACAATCACGGCCAGGTCGTATCGCTGGTCGTGATCGTTTGCAAATCGTTAAGTGTAATGGTACCTTTAGTTGACTAAAAACATCCCGTGATAGCATTGATAATACACTGTACAACCTATGTAGTCCAGTACAGTGCACAAAGCTGTTGGTGTTTGGCTAACATCAGGCATCTCTGGAAGGATCAGATAGGCTAAATAATAGGTGAGACATGAAGACCTTTGCTAGACTTCCGATTGCAATGGCAACCCATCAACACCCAGCACTTGTGTCGATCAGCTGACAAAAAGAGTTACCTTACTCCGCTAAACTTTTCAAGCTCCTCATGATATAGGAACTAGATTGGCTCCCAAAACATGGAGCAGGAGCTTAGCTTAGTAAATGTCAAATACTTAGCAAATGCCACAACTTTGCTTTATTGAGGAAAATAACTTCCAAACCAGATGAACGCCAATTTGCAGGAAGAGGTTTAATTTATTGGACTTTTATTTAATAATGTTGTTTAAAGTTTGGCATCCGTTCATTTTCTATTAAGTTTTATAAATACAATTTACTGGAAAGCAAGGTAAAAAAATATATATCTTTTTGTTTTATGTTTTTTTTCTATTAATTTTGTAGTAAAAATTACCTAACAGTATATGATTCAGGTCAGCACAATAATGAAAATAATAAACATATATTTTTTATTTCAGTGGTGAAACAAAAATATGAAATTTTGAATAAAAATTGTTTCACCCTTTTTTTCATGCATATGTCTGTACTTTTTTGGTCAATTAAGATGTGCAAGGCTTTGCAATTCTTTACAAAATGTACAGCACCCCAAAAATCAACAATTCTGAAGTTTCATTGTGTTGTTATTTTTACAAAGTGGGAAATAATTTTGTTATTTTGGTAAATCTGGATTTTACTGACAACTATACGAATATGTTTATTCTTTTATTATGAAATAGTTATTTCTAGTGAGAAAAGTGGAGTGATGCTAGATTTTTTTAATTTAAATTTTTTTTTATTTTTTTCATTTTTTTTTGTGCATTCAGACAAATTTATACTATGATCATCTGATCACTTGTTCATTATACTGAAATACATCAATATTGGAGCATATAAAAAAAAAACCGCATCCACCTGTGAAGCCAAGATTGTTGTTTAGCTTTGCGGCTCTGGAAAAACCAGTACCGGAGAGGTATCCATGTACATGTGCTTAAAATTTGTGGCAACTGTGTGCCGTCACAGCATCGCACGTACCGATGCCTGAGAATCAGCTGTACTCTGTGTACTGTTCCCCAAGCCAGTGGGTGAAGACAGCTCTCATCATTGTCCCTTGATCACGCCACAATCAGCGCTAGCAGGGGGAAATGTTGAGAGTAATATTCAACTGGTATCAGAGAGAGCAGACTTAGGATGATGGGAGTATTCATTCATCTGCACAATAAATAATTTTTTTTTTAAATGACATGGTGCTCCCCTGTAATTTTGATAACCAGCCAGACAAAACTGACAGCTGCAGGCTGCAACCCCTAGCTGTCATCTTTAGCAAGCCTGGTTATCAAGAACAGATGGGTCCCCACACTGTATTTTTAAATTATGTAAGTAAAGTAAACGGCGTGGGTGGAGGAACGGAGGTTATCCCTGTGCCCTTAGCACAGAAACACCCCAAAAACATAATGTTTCAGCATCCATATTTGACAGTGGGGATGGTTTTCTTTGGGTCATAGGCAGCATTACTTTTCCTCCAAACACGACGAGTTGAGCTGATCCCTGAGCCTTAATTTTTGCCTCATCTGACCACAGCACCATCTCCCAATCACTCACAGAATCATCCAGGAGTTCATTGGCAAACTCAGACGGGTCTGCATATGTGCCTTCTTGAGTAGGGAACCTTGCGGGCACTGCATGATTTTAAACCTTTATGGCGTAATGTGTAACCAATGGTTTTCTTGATGATTGTGGTCCCAACTGCCTTGAGATCATTAACAAGTTCCACCGTCCATGTAGTTTTAGGCTGATTTCTCACCTTCCTCATGATCAAGGAAATCCCAGGAGGTGAGATTTTGCTTGGTGCCTCAGATCGATGTCGATTTTCAGTCATTTTGTATTTCTTCCATTTTCTTAGTATTGCACCAACAGTTGTCTTCTTCTCACCAAGCGCCATAATTATGGTTTTGTAGCCCATACCAGCTTTGTGCAGGTCTATGATCTTGCGCCTGACATTCTTATACAGCTCTTTGGTCTTGCCCATGTTGTAAAGGTTAGAGTCTGACTGATTAATTTGAGTCTGTGGACAGGAGTCTTTTATAAAGGTGAAAGTCTAGAAGGAACAGCGAGCACTCACCATCCGCTAAAATCCAGTCTTTATTGTGACATATGGTCAAAAGCAGGAACAATCAGGGAGAAATGTGTTTCCACAAGACGATGGCCGTTTTGCGTTTCTGCGCTTCCACGGGTCTCCCTGATTGTTCCTGCTTTTGACCATATGTCACAATAAAGACTCGATTTTAGCGGATGGTGAGTGTTCGCTGTTCCTTCTAGACTTTCGCAATACATGTTTGGGTTTTTTTCTCAGTTGGAGCACCCGAGATCTGCAAAGGCATTTACGCACAACAGGAAGACATTGAGTCAGAGTGTGCAGGTGATTCAACCAGCTGCTGGTGCTGCTTTCCTTTTTTTCTTTTTTTCATTTGTTGGTCTTTTATAAAGGTGACTATGAAAGACAGTTTTCTTTAATGTAGGTAATGAGTAAATTGGGAACGTCTAACTGGTCTGTAGGAGCGAGAACTATTCATGGTTGGTAGGGGATCAAATACTTATTTCTCACTGCAAAATGATAATAAATTTATATAATTTATACAATGTGATATTCTGGATTTTATTTTTGATATTAGTCATCTCTCAATGTTCTAATTAACCTACCCTTAAAATTATAGACTGTTCACGTCTTTGTTAGTGAGCAAAGTTACAAAATCAGCAAGGGATCAAATACTTATTTCCCCACTGTAGTTACATTGTAAACAAACACACAGCCACAATGAAGTCCTTCATTTTAAATAAAAATAATACACACTTTTTCTTTTTTATTTAAAAATAACAAAGTTACCCACTTAACGCCCATTCTACTGAAGCCCTCGTCTCCATTGGTAAACCAAAAATAAAAAAGAACCATATCCCTCACTTTTCCGTCATTCTGTCCATGCCGTAATCCATGTCTGGGAAAAAATAGTTTTCAACCTGAATGTTGCCAAGATGTGCCTGTCCAAGCCGAGAACCACTGAGTAATGAACTGCTTCGAGCATAACCTCAGTGAGCGGTGGTGGCATCATCGAGGTTACTGCAGGTCAATGAGGCAGTGTTCTCAGCCAGGCGCCTGAACTGCGGTGACACCAGCACCATGAGAAAAAGTCAGTGAGTTCATTGCAGTGCAGCTCAGTGACTGCAGTTCACCATGAGTGACCCCTCTTTTCTTGATAACTAGCTTTGCTGAAGCTGACAGCTAAAGGTTGAAGCCGGCAGCTTTACGTTTTGCCTGGCTGGTTATCAAAAATAAAGGGGAACCCCACATCTTAATTTTTTAATTTATCTATAGTACAGGCGATGGTTGGTAAATACTCCCATCAGCTGCCACCTGCTCTTGCTGTTAACAGTTGAATACAACTCTCAACATTGTCCCCTGCTAGCGCTGATTGCATCTCGAGCAGGGAGCAGTGATGTGAGCTGTCTTCAGTACTCGGCTTTGTGAACAGTGTGAACAGTACCGCTGATTCCCTGGAGCCGGTAAGTGTCACATTAATGATATTGTTAGCATGTTTTGTCCACAGACACACAATCCATGGAAAAACACTGACATGTGCACAGACCCATTCACTTGAATATGTCTACATGGGTGTCTCTAGTCCGTGTGATAACTGTCTTCACACGTACCGGAAACACTGATGTCTTATGGCATTTAAGTGGATAAAACAGTCATCAGAGCTCAGCTATTAGAAGCATATGTTGGCTGTGTTATAACAGCCAGCATCTGTTGGGTTTAGTACGGGGTCCGACGCTTAGCCTAATCCATACCCATGCATATTACTTATGTACAGAGGAAGTTGAGAAGGGATTAACCCATAGATAATTTAGTTCTTAGTTTTCTTTTCCCAATTCCATTAAATTGAATTGTACAGATTATGAGTGATATTAAAGATGGAAAAAGTTTTGAAATGATTCTTTTTGGTATGATTATTTCACATTTTAACATTGGTGGGTAGACTTTTTGTGCCCACTGTATGCAGCAGAATTATATCTACAACAGAGGTTTTCAAATTCTTTAATTTCTGGCGAATAAAGGCACTGGATCCCATGGGTCCCCTCCACCAGAGTGTAAAATTATCGTAGCAGCCGGGGAATTGATCAATAAACATGTTTTTTACTATTCTGATTTTTTTCTTTCATTTTCCAGGACATTATATTATAAAATGGATAATGTCATTATATGTTACAAGTTGGCCCAAAGATAAAATCCCTCATAATGTTATGTTTATGTAGAAAAGTTATAGCTGTGGTAAAGCCGAGTCTGTAAAAATCCAATCTATTAAAAAATTTAATTACTGAATCTATATGGTTAAAATTGAAAAACAAAATGTTATGAATAAGTTAAGGAAACAAATAAATAACATACAATCTAGAAGAACATTTCCAAAACACTTTGGGCACATAATGAAGGCTGATATTCTATTCCCCAGTCTTGTTCCAGGCTGAAGTAGGATCGGCCCGGTTTATTAAGAGGAATGTTCATCTTAACAAAATTGTCAAATTTTTCAGCTGCCGCTGTGCTAGAACCGGAAATATTCTTCAAATACTGTATGTGCCGGAGTAACTTTTCACTATAATTTTTGTCGCTTTTGTCTTGTCCCCTTTCGCTAAACTCAGTCCATTTATCAAAAGTTGGAGGAACTGGCATAAAAATGGCAAAAAAAGGCCCATTTATGGCACAACTACATGTTGCAAAAAAGGGACTTTTCTACAACAGTTTGCTTACACATAAGGATGGATGAATTGGCTCTTTGGTGTCTCAATATACAAGAAAAGTAATCAAAAATGTAATTTTGCAAAGTCTCCTATCACACCAATTAATCATATTGTATTTTAGATTTGGCTTTGTCTTCCGAAATACTGGATTTTTAAACTAAATCTGTTAATCTCAGAAATACAATAACCCTGATTCATCCAGACAGGTGCTTTGTATGCTAGCTGAAGAGTGCACTGGATTAAGATGCACAAAATTCATTAAGTGGTGCACACTTCTAAATTATTTTGGCAGGCAGGTCTTTCAGGCGCCCTGTGCCCCCGCAAGAGATTTTTGCCTGCCCCATCCACACTCTGTGCCGCTCCTACTGCAGCCACTGCACGGCCATGCCAGTCACGTATCTGCTGGCTGCAAACTGTGTTTTATAGTGCTAGATAGTACTTCTGATGTTGGGAATCATACTATCATATTTATGTACTTGTAAGAACAGCTCTAAAATGGCACTGATTTGAAAAAAAGGCTTGATGACAACAAATAAAAATCATAAAAACATAATCAGTACATGAACACTTCACAGAACCAGCAGAACTACACCATTTTGTGATGAAGGTTCTGTTGATGTTTTCATCAGCACAACCATCATCGCTACATGAATACTTCATCTTGACCATGATGAGTACATACATACATCACCAGAATCATCATCAATACATGAAAACATCACCCGAACTATCATCACTCCATAAATACACCAAAGCTCTTAAGAATAAGAGTTATGTTACAATGCTGTAAGCAGGACAATTACTGTTAATACTGTGCGTTAAATAAACTTTTTACAGTATGTGTCTGCTCTTATGAGATGCAATTGTTCCACTCTTCGCTCTTATGAGCTACATCTGCCACAGTCCACCTGATGAGCTATAACAATCACACCGTTCACCCTAATCTGCTATAGCCACCACTCTGTCCACTTTTATAAACCACGCTCTATACCATGGCTGTCCCCTCTCCACTGTTTTACTTTTTCGTGTTATAGAGTTTTGCTCTCTGGTAGGCATGAGGCCTTAAGTATTCACACACACGTGCAGCTGTTGGCCAACCAGTTGTAGTTTTTACTGCTTTCCACAGGTTACACAGAACAAAAAAACAAACTAATAAACATAAATCCCTAGCCTTGTCCACGCCCTAACTAAACCGGATAGACCTGGACTACTCATGGATGGCTGAGTCAGCCCCAGCTAGGTCAAACAAAACAGTAATTGTCCACAGGAACCAGCGAAACTTGCGGATCTCTGCACATGGCCTGTGTGGACTCTTGTCAGTTCCAAGACACCACAGACTAACATTGTTGCTGGTCATTAACACACTCAACTATGCTCAACATCCAGCAGATGGACATTCCCTCAGGATACTGCCACTCCATGAAGCAACTTCCTGGCTGTGAGCAAAACCCTACAGGTGAATCTAATCAAGACCTGCAGAGCAGATATTTATGCTACAATGTCTTTACTTCCACACTGTACCCCTTCACGCTAATTCCTCTCCATGCTATGTCCAATGAAAAATATGTATTTACAAATTACAGATGGAAAATAGACCCAAGCTAAAGATTATTTTATTTAACAATTTAATATAATTAAGTGCAATTATAAAACCACAAGGTTTGTGTTGGTCACTATTAGTGATGATATAATAGTGAAATATACGGATTCGGGAAAATCGTCACAAATAATATCTAATATTTGTGTATTCATACAAAATAACAGATCCAATGCAAGTCAATGGGGAAGCCGAATATGTTTCTTCTGGACCCTACAAACAGGTCTAGGGGCATGGGAAAAAAAGCTGAAATGCATGAGAAAGTGCTAAAATGAAATTGGAACAGCATGGAGAAGATGACTGCATGCCATTCTCACTCACATATGGTATCTGGGAATAATGTTGTCAGACTATTGCGCCAGTTTTATGGATTTTTAAAAATACCTGCCAAACCAAACCCAATTTTTTTTAAAGGGAAAAATGCTCAGAAACATAATTTCCTTCATAATTACATGTACAGTACGGTATATAATGCAAAATAAAAATGAAAAAATAAATATATGCTCTCCTTTAGCTTATCTTCACATAAAGTGCTTTGGCTTTATTTTTTACTTTAACATTTGTGAGGGCTCACACTCCTACATTTTGGAGGACCCTACCTCATGTCAAATAGCAAGATAGTGAAATACATATTCCCCATCCCTTTACAATGCCATTTCAAACATGCAAATTTGAATTTTGGGCTTTGCCCGCCACCACCACCATGTCCACCGCCATGTCATTATGTGGTGTTTGCTGAAAATTAGCAGAGGGCCAGCAGGCGCTGTGAAACCTGCATTTTGCAAGCTCCACAGTTCATTTTTAACACTGGGTCCCAATGGAACAACTGTAATAGTGGGTGAAGCCACTGTAAGGTGGATATAATACAGGATTTTGGGGAGCTGTATGATCAATGTCAGTAAATTGGATTCTACCAGACACCAAAAGCATTAGAATTAAATTCTGAATACAGTGTATGCAAGCGAGGGCCTGTTTTGTGCTCAGTCTGTCAGGCCTGAAACCCATGTTAGGAACATGTACAAGCCTCATTTTTCTTGGAAGCAACCTCCTCAAGACACAGGACTGCCATTGACCAATCTGCACAATCCTACACATTTGCTATTGGTTTAATAAATAGCATATCTTTATCTTGCAGTTGTGCGACTGGTGCAAAGCCTGCAGAGATACGCAAACACGACTAATTATCTGTAATTTTCATGTTGACGTGAGTAACAAAGCTGGTATCTTAAAAAAATTGCAACACATTGCTAGATATATTGAATTTGTACATAACACCTCTGTGAGGGTACTTGTCAAAAATAAAGCATTGAAATTTATTTTTCATAAGCATAAAGCATTCAATGTGAGAAAGGGTGATGTAAGGGACATGGATGTGGTGATGCCCACTTTGGACATGTTACAGATCAGAAAGTGACTGGATCTTGTTCTAGTTTCCTGTCAAAATGTAGTTAGCGTGGTACAATACTGATGAACCCAGACAATTGCCATGATGTTGCATTTTGGATAGCAGACAAAGGCTCCAGTGTGTTGACAAGTAGCACCACAAAGCCTTCCACATGGTCCAGTCTCAGTAACCAAGAGGCTGGGCTTCTGAATCCTCAACTTGGTACTCCTTCCTCACACCATCAAGAGTCCCAGGAGACATATGACCCCAATACCGGCCACTGTGAGAAACTGTTACATTTCCTTGTAATTTATCAGGCCTCTCAACGTGCACCGTTAAAGATGGCCATGAGGTGCTGGAGTGCAGTGATGCCCAAACCTTTGAGCACCCACGACCAGGAGAAAGCCACGTTCGGGAAGGTCAAGGCATGTCTAAAGAGGTAAAAGAAAATCGTGCCGCAAAGTTGCTTTGAGGTGAGCTTAAAATCACAACTCAGAAGGAGGATCACATTGAGAATTGGAAAATGACGTGGTCAATGATGAGGCCACTGATCCAACCTGGAGTGGTGGCACGCCTAGCGAGCACAGTAGTGCAGACAGTGATTGGTCTGTAGCACAAAAACAGGTAAGAAGAGACAGTGACTTGACCAGAGAGAGAACTCGATCAAATGATCCACAGAGTCCCCCCACACTCGACTAGATAACAGGCCAAGGGTGTTCCCCTGTATGACATTTTTTCTGAAAATCCTTCAGAAAGACAACTGCAATCTTCACCTTCATCTTCTGCCAAACTAAGCTAAGAAGAGGCAAAAACGCTGCCAACCTGAGCATGACCAGCATGCAAAAGCACATGGCGGCCAAGCACCCCAGTAGATGGGCGGAATGTCTGGGTACAAAATCTTTGTCTGATGGTGAAACCACTGTTCCTTCCCTTTGTTACGGCCTTCCTAGTGATGAGCGAGTGTATTTATTTTACTTGGATGTCCCGCTCTGTAGTTTTGGCGCCTACTTTGCAGCCACTAAACATGCTGAGCTTCTTAACCAATCACAGTAATGCTGCAGACATCTTGGTTGTGGCATTACTGTGATAGGCTGGCCGCCCAGTGTCATAGGGTCTATTGAAGCCCTGTCGCATCCTTTACGCACATTCCATCCGGAGCCTGGGTTCTGCAAGCATAGGGAGAGATCGCTCAGCTGCTAGGGAGGATCCTTAGGCCTCTGGATAACACAAAAGCCCTTTTCAGGGATACCTGCAGTTTATAAGAGGTCAATGTAGAGTAGCGTGAGACAGATACTCGAGCTAGGACACTTTAAAGATGCCCATTACTAGCTCCATAATACCACCAAAAAATAGCTCTTTTCAGAGCTGAAGACACACAACAAAGTCAGAGTACAGGGAGAAAGAGATTGTGTATTAGGCAGGAAGAGGTTAAAGTGTTCTTCCATTGTCCATCTTAAGACAGCTTTTGTTAGAGGCAAAGCAATATTTTTCCAGCACAAGGAGAACTAGCATTTAGTGCTGCCATTTTTTTTAAAGCCCTGGTCTGTTTTCTCTGCTGGGACAGAGCCTGGCTTCTGCTGTTCATGTTAGGCCAATTAAAAAGGCGTTAAGTGCCCTACGCAAAGCAGTAGTCCAAACATTTCCTACAGCCTGCTACCCAGCATGCACCAGAGCATTTTCCCTGCTGGTTTTGGAGTCAGCGCTTGGCTTCTGCTGTCCACATTAGGGTTGAGCGACTTTTACTTTTATAGGATCGGGTCGGGCTTCACGAAACCCGACTTTCTCAAAAGTCGGGTCGAGTGAAATCGGCCGATCCTATAGAAAAGTCGGTGTTGGGGTCGGCCGAAACACGAAACCCAATGCAGTGCAATGGGATACTATACTCTCCTTCAGGCCCTGGGATCCATATTTAAAATAAAGAATTAAAATAAAAAATATTGCTATACTCACCCTCTAACGCGCCCTGGTACTAACCGGCAGCCTTCCTTCCTTAGAATCAGCGCGTGAAGGGCCTTAGATGACGTCGCGGCTTGTGATTGGTCGCGCGACCACCCATGTGACCGCTCACGCGACCAATCACAAGCCGCGACGTCACCAAAGGTCATTCAAGTGCTGATTCTTAGGAAGGAAGGCTGCCGGAAAGAATCAGGGCGCGTCCGAGGGTGAGTATATTCCTATTAGGTAGTTGTGGTATTACTCTGAGGGTGACGTCACGGCTTGTGATTGGTCGCGTGAGCGGTCACATGGGCGGTCGTGCGACCAATCACAAGCCGCGACGTCATCTAAGGTCCTGATTCTAAGGAAGGAAGGCTGCCGGTTAGTACCAGGGCGCGTTTTTTATTTTAATTCTTTATTTTACACTTAAATATGGATTCCGATACCGATTTCCGATATTGCAAACATATCGGAACTCGGTATCGGAATTCCGATACCAGATTCAGAAGATCGCCGGCCTCATGGCCGACCCCACACAAGGGTCGGGTCTGGTTTCATGAAACCCGACTTTGCCAAAAGTCGGCGACTTCTGAAAATGGCCGACCCGTTTCGCTCAACCCTAGTCCACATTAGTCCACTTAAAAAGGCATTAAGTGCCCTATGCAAAGCAGTAATCCAAACATTTCCTACTGCCTGCTACCCAGCACGCACTGTTAGGGCTGGCAGAACGCACCGAATAAATGTAAAGATAGTAAAAGGTGCGTTTTCAGGCTGGGGTCCACCGTGCAGAGATGGAACCTGCTGCTAGGTAATGGCGGCATTATAAGGCGGTAGTATGCAAGAATAAACACGGGTTCCATCACCCGATATGAAGTGGTGCGAGATCTGTTGCTTCACAGAGTCGCAGGGAAACAAAGGAAATGCTGTGCCCTGTTAACTCCAAAATTCACGAGCATTCAGCAACACTAGGAATGGGAATGATTAAGGAGCATTTACCAGATCAAGCATACATCCACACACACACACGATATAAGGTTGATACTAGCCCATCACCGTGCAGCCATGCAAACCTTTTATAGCGGAAGCTCTCCGGGACCTTCCTAGTGGTCCAATAGGAGCTGCTACAAGACCTGAGCATGTGACCCCCGACCTCCAATGAGAGGTCATCCCTTGAGCATGCTCAGTAGAGAAAAGGCAGGACTTAGTCCCAGGAGCATCTGCTCACCGCTGATTAGTGCTGGTTACAAAGGCTGAGCCTGGAAGGGCAGCAGTAACCAAGTGCACAGTATATGCCTGAGCCAGATGCTGGGACCAACGTCTCTGCTGAGCAGGCTCCACTGCAGCTGGAGAAGAATGGGAGACCGCAGTGGAGGTGGTTCGAGATTCCCCCTGTGCAGCGGTGGGAACTCAACACCTAACACACACACGGCCAATTTTTCTGCTGTTTTTGGGGGCAGAGTGTGGCTTCTGCTGCCAAACAGATCCATTTAAAAATGTGTTAAGTGCCCTACACAAAGCAGTAGTCCAAAAATGTCCTACTGCCTGCAAAGCAAGCATGCACAAGGACATTTTCCCTGCTGTTTTGGGGGTCAGAGCCTGCCCTTTGCTGTCCACATTAGTGAACTTAAAAAGGTGGTCAGTGCCCTATGCAAAGCAGTGGTCCAAACATTTCCTACTGCCTTCTATCAAGCATGCATCAGACCATTTTCCCTGCTTTTTTTGTGGTCAGAGGTTGGCTCTGTGCTGTCCTCATTAGTTCACTTGAAAAGGCATTAACAGCCCTATGCAAAGCTGTAATCCAAACATTTCATACTTCCTGCTACCAAGCACACACCAGGCCATTTTTCCCATTGTTTTGGCTGTGACAGCTAGCTTGGCTTGTGCCATCAGCATCTAAAAATCTGTGACTAAAACCCAAAAAAAGCCTGTTGTTAAGAGACAGGGACGTGGACATGGTGTTGTCAGTGGTGCGCAAAAAGGCATTGAGTCTGTGTCAGGACAGAAGAAGCTTGTTGCATCCATTATGTTCTCTGAAAAATTTCCTGGTCTGGAACGCAAACGTGTGGAAACCAGAAGAGCAAGAGCAGATTCTGCCTTGGATAGCAGACAAGGCCTCTACGCATTTGTCAGAAGCAACAATCTTCCACGACCACACAGTCTACTGTTGATACTCAGAAGGCTGGCCCATCTAATCTTGAAGCTGGTTCTCCTTCCTCCCGCCATTATCAGTCACAAGAGACATATGATCCCAAGCTTGGCCACTCCGAGGATTTGTTTGCTACGTATCCATTGGTTGTCTCTGATCTATCATTGTATAGCATTGAAGAGGGACGTGAGAAGGTGGTGTCCATTGATGCGCAAGTATTTAAGGACTTAAGGCCAGAATAAAGTCACTTGGAGGAATATCATTACTGTCTCCAGAGGTGCAGGCTTATGTTGATGAGACACAGTTGCCATCAGGTCAGCTTACAATGTCAACTGGGAAGGAGGATGAGGTCCACTGCTCCGACCTGGACCATTGGCATGTATAGCCATCACAGCAATGCAGAGGAAGATAGAAATGAAGCACCAACACAGTCACCAAGGGGTCGTGGTTTGTCCAGAGTGAGAACTGGGTCAACTGTTCCAAAGAGCATCCCCACTGTGCGCCAAGTCAGGGCAAGGGGTCGTTCAGCCACTTTGTGGAATTTTGTTTCTGAAAGTCCTTCAGAGAAAAATATTGCAGTCTGTAGCATCTGCCATACCAAGTTGAGCAGGGGCTAGGTCAAAGGCAATCTGGGCACCACCAGTATGCAAAACCACATGGCACCCAAGTACCCCAGTAGGTGGGTGAAACACCACAGTACCAAATCTGTTTCTGCGGGTCAAACCACTGCCATGTTGCCTGGGCTATGTCCTTTGGAAAGTGCTGTTCAGGAAGGAGGCAATCATACCTCCTGACCTCAATCTGTGGTTAATCACACACAAGAAACATCTAACCACATCCACTTCCTTGTCCCAGCAAAGCATCCAATTGTCCATGCTTGAGAGCTTGGAAAGAAAGCATAAATACCCAGCCATGCATCCAGAGGCACACATACTAAACTTGCACATTGCCAAATTGCTAGCTGTGGAGATGTTGTCATTTAGGCTTGTGGGAACACAGTTTTTCCGTGATCTCTTGGCTGTGGCTGCCCCACGATACAGTGTACTCAGCCATCACTATTTTGCATGGTGTGCCTTCCCTGCATTACACAAGCTTGTGTTAAACAATCTGAACCGTGCTCTCACCAATGTTGTAACTAGGAAGGTCCACCTAACAACAGACACCTGGACAAGTTGTTGTGGACAGGAACGATACATTTCTGTGATGACACACAGGGTGAACCTGGTGGAGGGTGGGACAATGGCGCAAACTGGGACATCACACATCCTACCCAAGCCAAGAATAGCGGTCCCAACTTCTGTCAGTGTTTCCGACTCTTCATATTCCACTTCCTCTCTCCCCTATTCTTGCTCCTCATCCTCTGCTGAAGTACCCTCCCCATCACTGCCAAGCTGGAAACTGTGAAGTAGTGTATTGTCAAAGTGGCAATACACTCTGCTGATGCTGATCTGTTAAGATCAAAAACCACACACTGCAGCAGAGCTGTAGCAAGCTTTAAAACAACAGACTGATCAGTGGATCTCCCAGCTGCACCTCCAACCCGATCTGGTTGACTGTGATAATGAGCGTAACCTGGTGGCGGCTTTAAAGGTCAGCAAGCTGGTACACATGCCATGAATGGCTCATGTGCTGAACCTAGTTGTTCAGAAATTTCTGAAAAGTTATCCTGCCTTGCCGTACCTTCTTGAGAAGTTTTACCATATTAATGCTCATTTCCGCCATTCCTCTACCGCTTTTGATGGTCTTACAACACTGCAAAAGGGCTTGAATTTGCCAAGTCACTGGCTCATTTGTGACCTGCCCACGTGGAGGAACTCAACCTATCACATGTTGGCGAGGATTAGTGAGCAGCAGAGGGCAGTAGCTAAATACCAGCTTCAACATGCCCATCAGACTGAGAGTCAGCCACAACACATAACAACTGTCGAGTGGGTGTGGATTGTTGACATTTGTGAGGTTCTTGAGAACTTTGAGTACTGCACCAAGCTCGTGAGCGGTGATCAGTCTATTATCAGTGTAACCATCCCGCTGCTGTGTCTCTTGAAACAATCATTGCATAATTTCCCTTAATTTCCCCCGGACTCAATAAAGTGTATCGAATCATATCGTATAATATGATGAGGACGCTTTAAGTGTCCAGCATGTTGATATGGAGCCAGATTTCACTATGAAGAGCATGATGAGGATGAGGAGGGAGATGACTTGCTTTTCTGTGCAACCGACGGGACTCCAAATGCTACAGAGGGGACATCCAACCCAAGTTTCATGTCTGTGCAGCCTGGATGGGCTAGAAAGGAGGAGGTGGAAGAGGAGGAGGATGTGAGTCAGCGTGAGGAGAGGATAGGCACTGTTCCTACTGTTGGGGACACAGAACATTTGCCTTTTGCAGCTTGGCTCACATGGCACTGATCATGTGTAATTGTCTAAAACACATTTTATCCAACAACCAATACTGGTTGTCCATCTTTCTCATCCACAGTATCAGGATAAATTTCCTTCTCTCCTTTTGGAGTCACCAAAGAGTTTTTCAATGGAATCATTCAAGAGGGCCATTGTAGATCAGTTGCTGAAAACATCAAGCTCAGACAATGCTGGTGGCGGAAGTAGCAGCTATTTTCAACACCAAGCGATAATGAGGAGAGACATGAACACCAGGTCCAACGGAGGTGGGGGGAAAATGTGCAAAATTTGGACAATTTTCAATAAACCAGCACAAAAGCAAGGGCTATCTGTTCCTGTAACAATGCAAAGGAGGGAGAAATTGCAGAACATGGTCAAGGGTTACTTACGTGACGATACGTTCGTCTTTTCTGAAGCTTTAGTGTCCATTAATTATTGGGTGTCCAAGCTGAACACTTGGCCCCTACCTCTCCTTCTACGCCTTGGAGGTTCTGGCCTGCCTGGCTGCTAGTGTGATGTGAGAGCATGTTTTCAGTTCAGCTGGGTCAGTCGTCACTGATAGGTGCACACACCTCTGCAGACAGACTTACTCTGATTAAATTTAACAAGGACTGTGTATCTCCACAGTTTGCAATCCCTCCAGTTGATAGCATGCCAACCTTAATTCACCAAAAATGCTGATTCATGCTACTTTTGTTAACGTCAACCGCTTTCCATAAAAACCCGTTTCCTTCCTTTGCCGACCATGACTCAGCCCATAAAGCTAATTTTACAAACCCTATGCACATTGTGCAGTGGACAAACCCGGACAGTGTTGCTATTCCAGCCTAACTAATATTTGTGATTGGAAGCTCTTGGGATGGTGGCTTCCTTTGTCAACCATTACTCAGCACATAGAGCTAATTTTTCTAAACCCTATGACAGTATTCCTACTCCAGCCTAACTACTATTTGTGATTGGAGGCCCTTGGGGTGGTGGCTTCCTACGTCAACCATGACTCAGTCCATTGAGCTAATTTTTACAAAACCCTATGTTTATTGTGCAGTGGACAAATCCTGAATGTAAAGAGGACCTTTCAAACTAATATTTGTCATTGGAGGTCCTTGTGAAAGGTTGTCCCACATTGTAAATGGGATAGGGAAAACATATTCAATAGAAATCTAGGCTTAGTAGTTGTTCTTGTGTATCTGTTAAAGTGGCATAATACTGCGACTAACATATTCCCAGAAACCATATGCGAGTCAGAAATGCATGCAGGCATATACTCCAGGCTCTTTCCATTCTGTTTCATCACTTTGCCATCCGATTCAGCCTTTTCCTCAGGCCCCCAGACCCCTTTGCAGGGTCCAGCAGAAGATTACTCACATTTTCAATTGACTTGTATTGTTCTTGCTATTCAGAATGAATACACTATTTTTACAAAGTGCTCGTTACGAGTGTAGCGATTACAAATATTACGGTACTCACTCATCACTAGGCCTTCCCAATCTGCTGTCCATCAAGCATGCACTGATGACTCCTGCCCATAACCTGCTGTTGCAAATAAAAAACAGTCAAAAACTGTGTCCAATTCATGGACCCAGTGCATTGTTCACTTGTCCCTATCAAAGACATTTAACAGAAAGCAGAAATATCGAACCACCCAACACCCATATATCCAGAATGTTGCCTTTTGACTTGTGGGAACTGAATCTTTCTGCGACCTCTTGGTGGTGGCAGCCCCATGGCACTCGATTACCATCCGACACTATTTTTCCCAGTGTGCCGTCAACAGTTACATAAGCAGTCGTGTTACACAATATCAGCCGTGCTCTGGCCAAAGCAATGACAGGGAAGGTCTACTTTACCACAGACATGTGGACAAGTTCTTGTGGACAGGGACTCTACATTTCCCTTATGGCACACTGGCTGAACCTGGTGTAGTCTGGGACAGAATCATAGGCTGGGACATCACACATCTTATGCACACCAAGAATAGCGGTCCCAATTTCCATCAGGGTTTCAGTTTCCTCGTATTACAGTTCTTGTCTCTCCTCCTTCATCTCCTTCTCACTGACAGTAGGCTCCCCATTACTCAGCTGGGAGGTCGGAAGCACTGCCTTTGGCTAAGCGGCAGCACGCTTTGCTGAAGCTCAACTGTTTAGGTGATAAAGCTCACAACGCAGCCAAGCTGTTGAAGGTGATAAAAAAATAGACCAATCAGCGGCTGTCCCCGCCGAACCTCCAAACATGTCTGGTTGTGTGCGATAATGGGTGTAACTTGGTGGCAGCTTTAACCCCTTAGCGACCACCGATGCACCTTTTCACGGTGGCAATTAAGTGTACTTAAACCACAGCGCCGCATTTTAATGACGCTGTGGAAAATGTGTATAGTGCCTCCCAGAGTCAGAATTTCCCTGGGGTCTCGGCTGCCAGGGGTAGACAAGACCCCAGAGGACAGAATTCTGGTTGGTTTTAACTGATTCTGGGGTTGGGATCGCCATTATTAACCGTATAATGGTGACCGCAAAAAATGTCCGATTTGCCATTTAATTTCTCTATTATCTGATGTGATTGCACATCAGAGGAGAGAGAAATGGGGTCCCTAATACCCACCGGTAGCTCCCGGTTTCCCTTCCCCTGCATCTTCTTCTGGTAAGAAAATGGCGGGCGCATATGCAGTGCACCCGCCGAGATCTGCCAGTTGGCACCCGGCAATAATAGGAGATTTTTTCCTATTGGTTCATTTTGATCACTGTGATAGACCCTATCACAGTGATCGAAATGAAAAAAATAGTAAATAAAAACTCCCATTATCACCCCTTTAGTTAGGTAACAATAATGAAATGAAAAATACATATTTATTTCCATTTTTACATTAGAATTAGAGTTGGGCTAAAGTGAGTTGTGTAAAAGTTATGGTTAGGGCTACAGTTAGGGTTAGGGTTGGGGCTAAAGTTAAGGTTGGGGCTAAAGTTAGGGTCAAGGTTGGGGCTAAATTTAGGGTTGGTGCAGGGGCTAAAGTTAGGTTTAGTGTTGGGGCTAAAGCTAGGGTTAAGGTAAGGACTAGGGTTGAGCGAAACGGGTCGTTCATTTTCAAAAGTCACCGACTTTTGACAAAGTCGGGTTTCATGAAACCCGACCCGACCCCTGTGCGGGGTCGGCCATGCGGTACGCGACTTTTGCGCCAAAGTCGCGTTTCAATGACGCGAAAAGCGCCATTTCTCAGCCAATGAAGGTGAACGCAGAGTGTGGGCAGCGTGATGACATAGGTCCTGGTCCTCACCATCTTAGAGAAGGGCATTGCAGTGATTGGCTTGCTGTCTGCGGCGTCACAGGGGCTATAAAGAGGCGTTCCCGCCGACCGCCATCTTACTGCTGCTGATCTGAGCTTAGGGAGAGGTTGCTGCCGCTTCGTCAGAAGCAGGGATAGTGTTAGGCAGGGTCCATTAAACCCCAAACCGCTTGTGCTGTAGCGATTTCCACTGTCCAACACCACCTTCGGTGTGCAGGGATAGTGGAAGCTACATTTTTTTTTTTTCCTCAGCGCTGTAGCTCATTGGGCTGCCCTAGAAGGCTCCCTGATAGCTGCATTGCTGTGTACGCCGCTGTGCAAACCAACTGCTTTTTTCAAAGCACAAATCCTGTTGTTCCTTCCTTTCTGCACAGCTATCTTTTTTGTTTGTCCACACTTTTTATTTAATTTGTGCATCAGTCCACTCCTTATTGCTGCCTGCCATACCTGGCTGAGCTTACTGCAGGGAGATAGTAATTGTAGGACAGTCCCTGTTTTTTTTTTTTGTGGGAGATTAAGATTGGCATTTCTGCTAGAGTGCCATCCCTGTGTGTGCCATCTCTCTCACATAGTGGGCCATAGAAAGCCTATTTTTTTGGTTGATTTGGTTTCTAAATTCTACCTGAAAAAATCAATAAATCAATCAGTGGGAGATAAATATTGGCCTCTGGGCTTGTGTGCCACTCCTGACTCCTGTGTGTGCCATCTCTCACTCAGTGAGCCATAGAAAGCCTATTATTTTTTTTTGTTGATTTGGTTTCTAAATTCTACCTGAAAAAATCAATAATTCAATCAGTGGGAGATAAATATTGGCCTCTGGGCTTGTGTGCCACTCCTGACTCCTGTGTGTGCCATCTCTCACTCAGTGGGCCATAGAAAGCCTATTTATTTTTTTTGTTGATTTGGTTTCTAAATTCTACCTGAAAAAATCAATAAATCAGTCAGTGGGAGATAAATATTGGCCTCTGGGCTTGTGTGCCACTTCTGACTCCTGTGTGTGCCATCTCTCACTCAGTGGGCCATAGAAAGCCTATTTATTTTTTTTGTTGATTTGTTTTCTAAATTCTACCTGAAAAAATCAATAAATCAGTCAGTGGGAGATAAATATTGGCCTCTGGGCTTGTGTGCCACTTCTGACTCCTGTGTGTGCCATCTCTCACTCAGTGGGCCATAGAAAGCCTATTTATTTTTTTGGTTGATTTGGTTTCTAAATTCTACCTGAAAAAAATCAATAAATCAATCAGTGGGAGATAAATATTGGCCTCTGGGCTTGTGTGCCACTCCTGACTCCTGTGTGTGCCATCTCTCACTCAGTGGGCCATAGAAAGCATATTAATTTTTTTTGTTGATTTGGTTACTAAATTCTACCGGAAAAAAATCAATAAATCAATCAGTGGGAGATAAATATTGGCCTCTGGGCTTGTGTGCCACTTCTGACTCCTGTGTGTGCCATCTCTCACTCAGTGGGCCATAGAAAGCCTATTTATTTTTTTGGTTGATTTGGTTTCTAAATTCTACCTGAAAAAATCAATAAATCAGTCAGTGGGAGATAAATATTGGCCTCTGGGCTTGTGTGCCACTTCTGACTCCTGTGTGTGCCATCTCTCACTCAGTGGGCCATAGAAAGCCTATTTATTTTTTTGGTTGATTTGGTTTCTAAATTCTACCTGAAAAAATCAATAAATCAGTCAGTGGGAGATAAATATTGGCCTCTGGGCTTGTGTGCCACTTCTGACTCCTGTCTGTGCCATCTCTCACTCAGTGGGCCATAGAAAGCCTATTTATTTTTTTAGTTGATTTGGTTTCTAAATTCTACCTGAAAAAAATCAATAAATCAATCAGTGGGAGATAAATATTGACCTCTGGGCTTGTGTGCCACTCCTGACTCCTGTGTGTGCCATCTCTCACTCAGTGGGCCATAGAAAGTCTATTTATTTTTTTTGTTGATTTGGTTTCTAAATTCTACCTGAAAATATCAATAAATCAGTCAGTGGGAGATAAATATTGGCCTCTGGGCTTGTGTGCCACTCCTGACTCCTGTGTGTGCCATCTCTCACTCAGTGGGCCATAGAAAGCCTATTTTTTTTTTTTTTTGGTTTCTAAATTCTCCCGGAAAAAATCCTTTTATTTTATTTGGTTTCTAAATTCTTCCTGAAAAAAATCATTTTATTTTATTTTGTTTCTACAGTCTCCCTGAAAAAAAAAAATGGGAGATTAATATTGCCCTTTCTGCTTGTGTGCCAGTCTTGACACCTGGGTGTGCCATCTCTCTTTCTCTTTTAAATAGTGGGCACTGGGCCATAGAAAGGCAATTTATTTTTTTATTTGGTTTCTAAATTCTCCCGGAAAAAATCATTTTATTTTATTTGGTTTCTAAATTCTTCCTTAAAAAATCATTTTATTTTATTTTGTTTCTAAAGTCTCCCTTAAAAAAAAAAATCAGTGGGAGATTAATATTGCCCTTTCTGCTTGTGTGCCAGTATTGACTCCTGGGTGTGCCATCTCTCTCTCTCAAATAGTGGGCACTGGGCCATAGAAAGGCAATTTTTTTTTATTTGGTTTCTAAATTCTCCCGGAAAAAATCATTTTACTTTTTTTTGGTTTCTAAATTCTTCCTTAAAAAAATCATTTTATTTTATTTTGTTTCTAAAGTCTCCCTGAAAAAAAAAAAATCAGTGGGAGATTAATATTGCCCTTTCTGCTTGTGTGCCAGTCTTGACTCCTGGGTGTGCCATCTCTCTCTCTCAAATAGTGGGCACTGGGCCATAGAAAGGCAATTTTTTTTTTTTTTTGCTTTCTAAATTCTCCCTGAAAAAAAAAAATACAGTGGGAGATTAATATTGACATTTGTGCTTGAGTGACAGTCCTGCGTGTGTGGCATCTCTCTGATTTGGTGCCACAGAATACAGAGTGTGTAACATTGTGCCTGATTTTCCTTGCGGTCTCACCAACCTGTAAAGGGATATCGAAATCATACTGAAGTTATAGCTCACCATGTAAGTTGTTTGACAGCAACAAATACCGTTACTTTTGGTTAAGTTTTTAAAACAATGAGGAAGTCTGGCGGAAGAGGTCGTGGCCGGGGGCGTTCATTGTCAGCTGGTAATGATGGTAGTGGTAGTGGAGCATCAGGTGGTCGTGGGAAAATAAATATTGCACCTAAGTCTAGAGCTGTGGAGCCAGGTTCGTCGTCTGGCTACAGAAGGCCTCGAACGCTCCCTTTTCTGGGAGTAGGAAAACCGCTTTTAAAGCCGGAGCAGCAAGAGCAAGTTTTGGCTTACCTTGCAGACTCAGCCTCTAGCTCTTTTGCCTCCTCTTTTGAAACTGGTAAATGTAAAAGCAGCGCGTCGTTAGTGGATGTTCACGGTCAGGGACAAGTCGCTTCCTTGTCCTCTTCAGCAAAAACAACAACAGAGAAGGATGCAGCAGGCGACACAACGGGTTACTCCATGGAGCTTTTTACACATACCGTCCCTGGCTTAGAAAGTGAAGCAGTTAACAGGCCATGCCCATTACAAGTTGAATCTGACATGGAGTGCACTGATGCACAGCCACAGCCAGACTACTATGCTGGTCCTTTGACTCAGACCACAACATTGCCCTCGCAGGGTACTGATCCAGAATCAGACCCTGATGAGACTATGTTGCCCCATCACGAACGCTCTACCACCGAATTACACCGTGACACAGACGAAGTTGCGCACGAGCTAGAAGAGGAGGTTATAGATGACCCAGTTGTTGACCCCGATTGGCAGCCATTGGGGGAACAGGGTGCAGGCGGCAGTAGTTCTGAAGCGGAGGAGGAGGGGCCACAGCAGGCATCAACATCGCAACAGGTTCCATCTGCCGGGCCAGTATCTGGCCCAAAACATGTGGCAAAGCCAAAAACTGTTGGAGGACAGCGTGTCCATCCGGTTACAGCTCAGTCTGCAATGGCTGAAAAGGGATCCGAGGCTCGAAAGAGTGCAGTCTGGCATTTTTTTAAACAACATCCAATTGATCCGCACAAAGTCATCTGTCAAAAATGTTCAACTACCTTAAGCAGAGGGCAGAATCTGAAAAGTCTCAATACAAGTTGCATGCTTAGACATTTAACCACCATGCATTTGCAAGCCTGGACTAACTACCAAATGTCCCTTAAGGTTGTAGCACCCTCGGCCAATGAAGCTAGTCAGCAACGCTACATCCCTGCCGTCACTGTAAGGCCACCATTTTCCGCACCACCAGCAGTATCTGTGCAGGTTTCTTTGCCAGCCCAAAGCAGTCAGGGTCAGGGAATCACCAGTTTCGTAGGAGGAAATACTGCATCTGGGGCACCGGCAGAAAACAATACCGTCTCCAACCGTCTCTCAGTCTGCCATGTCCACCGGCACATCCGCTAGTTCCACGATCTCCAGCTCTCCAGTCCAGCTCACCCTACATGAGACTATGGTTAGAAAAAGGAAGTACTTAGCCTCGCATCCGCGTACACAGGGTTTGAACGCCCACATAGCTAGACTAATCTCGTTAGAGATGATGCCCTACCGGTTAGTTGAAAGCAAAGCTTTCAAAGCCCTGATGGAGTACGCTGAACCACGTTACGAGCTACCCAGTTGACACTTCTTTTCGAGAAAAGCCATCCCAGCCCTGCACCAGCATGTTAAAGAGCGCATCGTCCATACACTCAGGCAATCTGTGAGTACAAATGTGCACCTGACTACAGATGCATGGACCAGTAGGCATGGCCAGGGACGTTACGTGTCCATCACGGCACACTGGGTGAATGTGGTGGATAAAGGGTCCACAGGGGACATCAATTTCGGGACAGTTGTGCCTAGCCCACGGTCTAGGAAACAGTTGGCTGTAGGCGTTCGCACCCCCTCCTCCTCCTCCTCGTCCTCCTGCAGAAGCGAGAGCTCGTCCACAGACCGCAGTCGCACAAACACTCCATCCGCAGCTGCCACTGTTGCACACCAGTTGTCCCATTATGGCCCAGCTACTGGCAAGCGTCAGCAGGCTGTATTGGCTAAGAAGTGTTTGGGCGACAACAGACACACCGCGGAAGTTCTGTCTGAGTTCTTGCAGCAAGAAACGCAGTCGTGGCTGGGCACAGTAGATCTTGAGGCAGGCAAGGTAGTGAGTGATAACGGAAGGAATTTCATGGCTGCCATCTCCCTTTCCCAACTGAAACACATTCCTTGCCTGGCTCACACCTTAAACCTGGTGGTGCAGTGCTTATTGAAATCTTATCCTGGGTTCTCCGACCTGCTCCTCAGAGTGCGTGGACTTTGCTCACATATCCGCCGTTCGCCTGTACACTCCAGCCGTATGCAGACCTATCAGCGGTCTTTGAACCTTCCCCAGCATCGCCTAATCATAGACGTTGCAACAAGGTGGAACTCAACACTGCACATGCTTCAGAGACTGTGCGAACAAAGGTGGGCTGTTATGTTTTTGTGGGAGGATACACATACACGGGCAGGCAGTAGGATGGCAGAAATGGAGTTGTCAGGTGTGCAGTGGTCAAAGATACAAGACATGTGTCAAGTCCTTCAGTGTTTTGAGGAATGCACACGGCTGGTTAGTGCAGACAACGCCATAATAAGCATGAGCATCCCCCTAATGTGTCTGCTGATGCAAAGTTTGACGCACATAAAGGATCAGGCAACTGCACCAGAGGAAGAGGAAAGCCTTGTTGACAGTCAGCCATTGTCTGGTCATGGCAGTGTACAGGACCGCAGATTTGACAACTGGAACTTTGGCCCACATGGCAGATTATGCCTTACGTATCCTCAAAAGGGACACACGCATTACTAAAATGATGAACGATGACAATTACTGGTTGGCCTGCCTCCTTGATCCTCGCTATTAAGGCAAATTGCAAAATATTATGCCACATGAGAACTTTGAACTAATATTAGCAACCAAACAATCAACTCTTGTTGACCGTTTGCTTCAGGCATTCCCAGCACACAGCGCCCGTGATCGTTCTCACACGAGCTGCAGGGGCCAGCAGACCAGAGGTGTTAGAGGGGGAGAAATCAGAAGTGGTGTTGGACAGTGGGGTTTTCTGACCAGGTTGTGGAGTGATTTTGCTATGACCGCAGACAGGACAGGTAATGCAGCATCAATTCAAAGTGACAGGAGACAACATTTGTCCAGTATGGTTACTAACTATTTTTCATCCCTTATCGACGTTCTCCCTCAACCCTCATTCCCATTTGATTACTGGGCATCCAAATTAGACACCTGGCCAGAATTGGCAGAATATGCATTGCAGGAGCTTGCTTGCCCAGCAGCTAGTGTCCTATCCGAAAGAGTATTCAGTGCTGCAGGTTCAATATTAACCGAAAAAAGGACTCGTCTGGCTACCCAAAATGTAGATGATTTAACCTTCATTAAAATGAACCACAACTGGATTTCAAAATCTTTTGCCCCACCTTGCCCGGCCGACACCTAGCTTTCCTATGAAAAGGTCTTGCCTGTGGGCTATTCTGAATGACTTTCGCAATCTCGTAATTTGCAGCACCTGATTGTCCAGCATATGACATGTTTACACCTCCCTAAATGGCCAAACTCCCCACACGGGGCCGTGGTATCGCCACTTGGCGCCAGCACCCGTGAGAGTGCTGTTTGTCTGAAGAGGTGGGTGTGCCCGCTTTTGGTCGACGGCACTGCCACTGGGTCCCTCATAGTACAATAAAGTGTCTCTGGCGGTGGTGGTGCGCACCCAACTTCAAACACACCGTTGTAACATGAGGGGCCCTGGGCCTGTACCGCCGGACACAAGAGAGTTCCCCTACCCCAAGCTCAAACATTGCTAAACCACTTGCACAATTATCTCTCACAGTTCCACCAATGTTTAGTCTATGCGCTGACATCCGTAAATTCCTGCCACTGACAATACCATTGTGTTGACATGTATGATGGTACTTAACATAGTCAGGGGCAGTGTCCTATATTTACCCAAGTAAATACTTTGTGCCAAATTACTAGGTATGAAACTACGCAGAGGAGCCCACCCCAGTACCGAATGATTGCACCCTTTGGTGGTTTCGTTTTGTTGTCATGCGAGAGATTAACATGTATTTATTGTTTGGGACTACTAACTGGCAGACACTCATTATAATCGGCCTCCGCTGACAACACCAATGCTGCCCGTGTACCCCTGGAACCAATTATAAATTGCCTACAGCCCAATTTTATTATCTTAGGCCTTCGAAGCCTGTCTGCGGTCCATTTTTTCTACTACTCCTCCACTGACCAGACCACTGCTGCCCGTGTACCCCTGGAACCAATTTAAAAGTGCCTACAGCCCAATGTTTTGTATGTTAGGCCTTCGAAGCCTGTCTGCGGTCCCTTATTTCTACTACTACTCCACTGACCAGACCAATGCTGCCCGTGTACCCCTGGAACCAATTATAAAGTGCCTACAGCCCAATTTTTTTTATGGTAGGCCTTCGAAGCCTGTCTGCGGTCCCTCCTTCCACTAGGCCTCCACTGACCTGTCTACTGCTGCCCGTGTACCCCTGGAACCAATTATAAAGTGCCTACAGCCGAATTTTTTTTATGTTAGGCATTTGAAGCCTGTCTGCAGTCCCTCCTTCCACTAGGCCTCCACTGACCTGTCTACTGCTGCCCATGTACCCCTGGAACCAATTATAAAGTGCCTACAGCCCAATTTTTTTTATGTTAGGCCTTCGAAGCCTGTCTGCGGTCCCTCCTTCCACTAGGCCTCCACTGACCTGTCTACTGCTGCTCGTGTACCCCTGGAACCAATGTTAAAGTGCCTACAGCCCAATATTTTTTTATGTTAGGCCTTCGAAGCCTGTCTGCGGCCCGTTCTTTCTACTACTACTACCCTGATCAGTCTACTGCTGCCCGTGTACCCCTGGAACCAATGTTAAAGTGCCTACAGCCCAATTTTTTTATGTTAGGCCTTCGAAGCCTGTCTGCGGCCCATTCTTTCTACTACTACTACACTGACCAGTCTACTGCTGCCCGTGTACCCCTGGAACCAATGTTAAAGTGCCTACAGCCCAATTTTTTTTATGTTAGGCCTTCGAAGCCTGTCTGCGGTCACTCCTTCCACTAGGCCTCCACTGACCTGTCTACTGCTGCCCGTGTACCCCTGGAACCAATGTTAAAGTGCCTACAGCCCAATATTTTTTTATGTTAGGCCTTCGAAGCCTGTCTGCGGCCCGTTCTTTCTACTACTACTACACTGACCAGTCTACTGCTGCCCATGTACCCCTGGAACCAATGTTAAAGTGCCTACAGCCCAATTTTTTTATGTTAGGCCTTCGAAGCCTTTCTGCGGTCCCTCCTTCCACTAGGCCTCCACTGACCTGTCTACTGCTGCCCGTGTACCCCTGGAACCAATTATAAAGTGCCTACAGCCCAATTTTTTTTATGTTAGGCCTTTGAAGCCTGTCTGCGGCCCGTTCTTTCTACTACTACTACCCTGATCAGTCTACTGCTGCCCGTGTACCCCTGGAACCAATGTTAAAGTGCCTACAGCCCAATTTTTTTATGTTAGGCCTTCGAAGCCTGTCTGCGGCCCATTCTTTCTACTACTACTACACTGACCAGTCTACTGCTGCCCGTGTACCCCTGGAACCAATGTTAAAGTGCCTACAGCCCAATTTTTTTTATGTTAGGCCTTCGAAGCCTGTCTGCGGTCACTCCTTCCACTAGGCCTCCACTGACCTGTCTACTGCTGCCCGTGTACCCCTGGAACCAATGTTAAAGTGCCTACAGCCCAATATTTTTTTATGTTAGGCCTTCGAAGCCTGTCTGCGGCCCGTTCTTTCTACTACTACTACACTGACCAGTCTACTGCTGCCCATGTACCCCTGGAACCAATGTTAAAGTGCCTACAGCCCAATTTTTTTATGTTAGGCCTTCAAAGCCTTTCTGCGGTCCCTCCTTCCACTAGGCCTCCACTGACCTGTCTACTGCTGCCCGTGTTCCCCTGGAACCAATGTTAAATTGCCTACAGCCAAATTTTATTATGTTAGACCTTCGAAGCCTGTCTGCGGTCCCTCTTTCCACTAGGCCTCCACTGACCTGTCTACTGCTGCCCGTGTACCCCTTGAACCAATGTTAAAGTGCCTACAGCCCAATGTTTTTATGTTAGGCCTTCGAAGCCTGTCTGCGATCCCTTCTTTCTACTACTACTCCACTGACCAGACCAATGCTGCCCGTGTACCCCTGGAACCAATTATAAAGTGCCTACAGCCCAATTTATTTTATGTTAGGCCTTCGAAGCCTGTCTGCAGTCCCTCCTTCCACTAGGCCTCCACTGACCTGTCTACTGCTGCCCGTGTACCTCTGAAACCAATTATAAAGTGCCTACAGCCGAATTTTTTTATGTTAGGCCTTCGAAGCCTGTCTGCAGTCCCCCCTTCCACTAGGCCTCCACTGACCTGTCTACTGCTGCCCGTGTTCCCCTGGAACCAATGTTAAATTGCCTACAGCCAAATTTATTATGTTAGGCCTTTGAAGCCTGTCTGCGGTCCCTCTTTCCACTAGCCCTCCACTGACCTGTCTACTGCTGCCCGTGTACCCCTGGAACCAATGTTAAAGTGCCTACAGCCCAATATTTTTTTATGTTAGGCCTTCGAAGCCTGTCTGCGGCCCGTTCTTTCTACTACTACTACACTGACCAGTCTACTGCTGCCCGTGTACCCCTGGAACCAATGTTAAAGTGCCTACAGCCCAATATTTTTTTATGTTAGGCCTTCGAAGCCTGTCTGCGGCCCGTTCTTTCTACTACTACTACCCTGATCAGTCTACTGCTGCCCGTGTACCCCTGGAACCAATGTTAAAGTGCCTACAGCCCAATTTTTTTATGTTAGGCCTTCGAAGCCTGTCTGCGGCCCATTCTTTCTACTACTACTACACTGACCAGTCTACTGCTGCCCGTGTACCCCTGGAACCAATGTTAAAGTGCCTACAGCCCAATTTTTTTTATGTTAGGCCTTCGAAGCCTGTCTGCGGTCACTCCTTCCACTAGGCCTCCACTGACCTGTCTAATGCTGCCCGTGTTCCCCTGGAACCAATGTTAAATTGCCTACAGCCAAATTTTATTATGTTAGGCCTTCGAAGCCTGTCTGCGGTCCCTCCTTCCACTAGGCCTCCACTGACCTGTCTACTGCTGCCCGTGTACCCCTGGAACCAATGTTAAAGTGCCTACAGCCCAATATTTTTTTATGTTATTCCTTCGAAGCCTGTCTGCGGCCCGTTCTTTCTACTACTACTACCCTGATCAGTCTACTGCTGCCCGTGTACCCCTGGAACCAATGTTAAAGTGCCTACAGCCCAATTTTTTTATGTTAGGCCTTCGAAGCCTGTCTGCGGCCCATTCTTTCTACTACTACTACACTGACCAGTCTACTGCTGCCCGTGTACCCCTGGAACCAATGTTAAAGTGCCTACAGCCCAATTTTTTTTATGTTAGGCCTTCGAAGCCTGTCTGCGGTCACTCCTTCCACTAGGCCTCCACTGACCTGTCTACTGCTGCCCGTGTACCCCTGGAACCAATGTTAAAGTGCCTACAGCCCAATATTTTTTTATGTTAGGCCTTCGAAGCCTGTCTGCGGCCCGTTCTTTCTACTACTACTACACTGACCAGTCTACTGCTGCCCATGTACCCCTGGAACCAATGTTAAAGTGCCTACAGCCCAATTTTTTTATGTTAGGCCTTCGAAGCCTTTCTGCGGTCCCTCCTTCCACTAGGCCTCCACTGACCTGTCTACTGCTGCCCGTGTACCCCTGGAACCAATTATAAAGTGCCTACAGCCCAATTTTTTTTATGTTAGGCCTTCGAAGCCTGTCTGCGGCCCGTTCTTTCTACTACTACTACCCTGATCAGTCTACTGCTGCCCGTGTACCCCTGGAACCAATGTTAAAGTGCCTACAGCCCAATTTTTTTATGTTAGGCCTTCGAAGCCTGTCTGCGGCCCATTCTTTCTACTACTACTACACTGACCAGTCTACTGCTGCCCGTGTACCCCTGGAACCAATGTTAAAGTGCCTACAGCCCAATTTTTTTTATAATAGGCCTTCGAAGCCTGTCTGCGGTCACTCCTTCCACTAGGCCTCCACTGACCTGTCTACTGCTGCCCGTGTACCCCTGGAACCAATGTTAAAGTGCCTACAGCCCAATATTTTTTTATGTTAGGCCTTCGAAGCCTGTCTGCGGCCCGTTCTTTCTACTACTACTACACTGACCAGTCTACTGCTGCCCATGTACCCCTGGAACCAATGTTAAAGTGCCTACAGCCCAATTTTTTTATGTTAGGCCTTCGAAGCCTTTCTGCGGTCCCTCCTTCCACTAGGCCTCCACTGACCTGTCTACTGCTGACCGTGTTCCCCTGGAACCAATGTTAAATTGCCTACAGCCAAATTTTATTATGTTAGACCTTCGAAGCCTGTCTGCGGTCCCTCTTTCCACTAGGCCTCCACTGACCTGTCTACTGCTGCCCGTGTACCCCTGGAACCAATGTTAAAGTGCCTACAGCCCAATGTTTTTATGTTAGGCCTTCGAAGCCTGTCTGCGATCCCTTCTTTCTACTACTACTCCACTGACCAGACCAATGCTGCCCGTGTACCCCTGGAACCAATTATAAAGTGCCTACAGCCCAATTTATTTTATGTTAGGCCTTCGAAGCCTGTCTGCAGTCCCTCCTTCCACTAGGCCTCCACTGACCTGTCTACTGCTGCCCGTGTACCTCTGAAACCAATTATAAAGTGCCTACAGCTCAATTTTTTTTATGTTAGGTCTTCGAAGCCTGTCTGCAGTCCCCCCTTCCACTAGGCCTCCACTGACCTGTCTACTGCTGCCCGTGTTCCCCTGGAACCAATGTTAAATTGCCTACAGCCAAATTTATTATGTTAGGCCTTTGAAGCCTGTCTGCGGTCCCTCTTTCCACTAGCCCTCCACTGACCTGTCTACTGCTGCCCGTGTACCCCTGGAACCAATGTTAAAGTGCCTACAGCCCAATATTTTTTTATGTTAGGCCTTCGAAGCCTTTCTGCGGCCCGTTCTTTCTACTACTACTACACTGACCAGTCTACTGCTGCCCGTGTACCCCTGGAACCAATGTTAAAGTGCCTACAGCCCAATTTTTTTATGTTAGGCCTTCGAAGCCTTTCTGCGGTCCCTCCTTCCACTAGGCCTCCACTGACCTGTCTACTGCTGCCCGTGTACCCCTGGAACCAATTATAAAGTGCCTACAGCCCAATTTTTTTTATGTTAGGCCTTCGAAGCCTGTCTGCGGTCCCTCCTTCCACTAGGCCTCCACTGACCTGTCTACTGCTGCCTGTGTTCCCCTGGAACCAATTTTAAATTGCCTACAGCCAAATTTTATTATGTTAGGCCTTCGAAGCCTGTCTGCGGTCCCTCTTTCTACTAGGCCTCCACTGACCTGTCTACTGCTGACCGTGTACCCCTGGAACCAATGTTAAAGTGCCTACAGCCCAATGTTTTTATGTTAGGCCTTCGAAGCCTGTCTGCGGTCCCTTCTTTCTACTACTACTCCACTGACCAGACCAATGCTGCCCGTGTACCCCTGGAACCAATTATAAAGTGACTACAGCCCAATTTTTTTTATGTTAGGCCTTTGAAGCCTGTCTGCGGTCCCTCCTTCCACTAGGCCTCCAATTACTTGTCTACTGCTGCCCGTGTACCTCTGGAACCAATTATAAAGTGCCTACAGCCCAATTTTTTTATGTTAGGCCTTCGAAGCCTGTCTGCAGTCCCTCCTTCCACTAGGCCTCCACTGACCTGTCTACTGCTGCCCTTATTCCCCTGGAACCAATGTTAAATTGCCTACAGCCAAATTTTATTGTGTTAGGCCTTCGAAGCCTGTCTGCGGTCCCTCCTTCCACTAGGCCTCCACTGACCAGTCTACTGCTGCCCGTGTACCCCTGGAACCAATGTTAAAATGCCTACAGCCCAATTTTTTTTATGTTAGGCCTTCGAAGCCTGTCTGCGGTCCCTCCTTCCACTAGGCCTCCACTGACCAGACCAATGCTGCCTTTGTACCCCTGGAACCAATTATAAAGTGCCTACAGCCCAATTTTTTTATGTTAGGTCTTCGAAGCCTTTCTGCGGTCCCTCCTTCCACTAGGCCTCCACTGACCTGTCTACTGCTGCCCGTGTACCCCTGGAACCAATTATAAAGTGCCTACAGCCCAATTTTTTTATGTTAGGCCTTCGAAGCCTGTCTGTGGTCCCTCCTTCCACTAGGCCTCCACTGACCTGTCTACTGCTGCCCGTGTACCTCTGGAACCAATTATAAAGTGCCTACAGCCCAATTTTTTTTATGTTAGGCCTTCGAAGCCTGTCTGCAGTCCCTCCTTCCACTAGGCCTCCACTGACCTGTCTACTGCTGCCCTTGTTCCCCTGGAACCAATGTTAAATTGCCTACAGCCAAATTTTATTATGTTAGGCCTTCGAAGCCTGTCTGCGGTCCCTCCTTCCACTAGGCCTCCACTGACCTGTCTACTGCTGCCCGTGTACCCCTGGAACCAATGTTAAAGTGCCTACAGCCCAATATTTTTTTATGTTAGGCCTTCGAAGCCTGTTTGCGGCCCGTTCTTTCTACTACTACTACACTGACCAGTCTACTGCTGCCCGTGTACCCCTGGAACCAATGTTAAAGTGCCTACAGCCCAATTTTTTTTATGTTAGGCCTTCGAAGCCTGTCTGCGGCCCGTTCTTTCTACTCCTACTACACTGACCAGTCTACTGCTGCCCGTGTACCCCTGGAACCAATGTTAAAGTGCCTACAGCCCAATTTTTTTTATGTTAGGCCTTCGAAGCCTGTCTGCGGTCCCTCCTTCCACTAGGCCTCCACTGACCTGTCTACTGCTGCCCGTGTACCCCTGGAACCAATTATAAAGTGCCTACAGCCCAATTTTTTTATGTTAGGCCTTCGAAGCCTGTCTGCGGTCCCTCCTTCCACTAGGCCTCCACTGACCTGTCTACTGCTGCCCGTGTTCCCCTGGAACCAATGTTAAATTGCCTACAGCCAAATTTTATTATGTTAGGCCTTCGAAGCCTTTCTGCGGTCCCTCCTTCCACTAGGCCTCCACTGACCTCTCTACTGCTGCCCGTGTACCCCTGGAACCAATTATAAAGTGCCTACAGCCCAATTTTTTATGTTAGGCCTTCGAAGCCTGTCTGCGGTCCCTCCTTCCACTAGGCCTCCACTGACCTCTCTACTGCTGCCCGTGTACCCCTGGAACCAATGTTAAAGTGCCTACAGCCCAATGTTTTTATGTTAGGCCTTCGAAGCCTGTCTGCGGTCCCTTCTTTCTACTACTACTCCACTGACCAGACCAATGCTGTCCGTGTACCCCTGGAACCAATTATAAAGTGCCTACAGCCCAATTTTTTTTATGTTAGGCCTTCGAAGCCTGTCTGCGGTCCCTCCTTCCACTAGGCCTCCACTGACCTGTCTACTGCTGCCCGTGTACCTCTGGAACCAATTATAAAGTGCCTACAGCCCAATTTTTTTATGTTAGGCCTTCGAAGCCTGTCTGCAGTCCCTCCTTCCACTAGGCCTCCACTGACCTGTCTACTGCTGCCCGTGTACCCCTGAAACCAATGTTAAAGTGCCTACAGCCCAATATTTTTTTATGTTAGGCCTTCGAAGCCTGTTTGCGGCCCGTTCTTTCTACTACTAAACTGACCATACCCACAGGCCCACAAGAATCTCATTCAGGGCACAGAATGTTTAGTTCAGAATATATAAACTTTATTAATATATAGAAACTGCTTTTTTATAAAAACATAAAATACAAAAACTTATGCAAGTACCTCTATTCCAAAAAAGCCTTGATGTGTGCTTAGTAATTGAACCCAACCAACATGCTGACCTTGATGTAAGACAATGTCATAGGTCAGATTATTGCATAAAAATGCTATATAGGTTTTAGGTATCGTATTGTAAGGTGACTGCTTGAATGTGAGCTCTCTAAAGTGCAAATGTGCTGAATAGTAATTTGCGTGCTAGGGTTTAGCTGCAAAAGAACTATCATAGTACCATGCATAAATATGCAAGAACCGGTACATACCGCAACTTCTGTGGCACCTGCCTCAATAGAATATACCCATATAATGCGCACGTACTAAACTTAACAAGATGGTAAGTGTAGAGCACAGAAAAGCATATTCACCTCACTACAGCACGCTCAAGGAAACCCCTACGCGCGTTTCGATCGTATCTTCATCCGGGGGCGTGTGTCATGGAGAGGAGGCTTGGTCTATTTAAATCCACCACCACCCAATCATCGCTATACCACTATCAACCAATGGCTATTCTTATATTTCAAGCCACACTCCATTTCCGGTATATTGTATCTATCTCGCCGGGACTATTTTTACTTTCTAACATAATGACCGCCAGGTCCACCAGCTCACCTATATTTAAATGCGTACGCCATTCATCGCAATAACCAATCTAGATCGCAACAACAAAGGCGTTGCCAGGCAACATAATGTAAAGAGCTGCGCAGTTCCGGAAGTAAGCGCTCCGGTAATGAAAACGCTAGCCAGACAGCAACTATATGTTAAACAAGAGAGGAAGGGGGGACTTCTGTTATCATATAATTATAGTGTCATATTGGTAAATACCTGCAAGGCGTCCCACAGGTCAATAGATCATTTAACTATTAATGCCCGAAACAAAAACATCCGTTGCCAAACAACTGGTCACGTGCACCTGCACAGCTCACACTAAATAATACAAGGCGTTGCCTGGCAACCCGGTTTATACGACTGCACAATTCCGGAATAGGGAGATCTTAAACCATCAATAGCACTGGTTTTACTAGTGCGTTACCAAAGTAACATAAGCAGCGTCCATACTATCTATGACTAAGCTGCTCCAAAGCTGGTGTCAATTCAATAATAATTTGCCTGGTTGTTATATGTATATATTATATATAATTATATCGTGGCCTTGGAGATCTATTTCACAGGATTACCAGCATCTGTATTGTTTCATAGTCAACTGTTATGTGACATATAAGGACCAGATAAATACAGGGTCAAAGCCACCCTAGTAATACCTGGTCCGTGTTTATTCATGGTGTTATGGTGATTTGTAATTTGTGACATGTCATTGCCCTAACACCAGGCTCAACATAAATATCATAATCTGTGTAAACTAGTGCACTTGGTTCATGTGGTATATCATTACCGTAACAACCGGCTCAACATGAGTGTGATAGTTCTATATAACTGGTGCACTTTATAGTTTGGACAGATGGGTGAAAGATAGCGCATGCCACACGGTGTCCCAGGCTGCAGGATCCACACACCAGCGGCGATGGCCCGACCCGTGACCTGTCCCTAGGGGAGAGGCCAAGGGCCCGAACCCGTGCCACCAGTATGAGGAACCGCCCAGAAACCGCGCGCGGCATGCGCACCACCCTCCGTCACCACGTGATGGTTAATCAAATAATCAGGTAAGTGATGTGTCTTATCAAATAAAAACCCAAACCTCTGCTGATGACTTAATACATGTGTGACATGCATATAATCTGTACAACATCATAACCCAAACCTAGAAAGACTAAAAAACTAAACACTTAATGTATGATAATATAATATAGAATGCATCAAAACATACATGGTGATTACAAAGTAACTGTGTATTGTGATACAAAACAATTGACCGTATTTTTGAAGTTTTGATACAAAACAATTAACCGTATTTTTGATGGATGGTTGCTGGATTTTTCCATATTCATAAGCCACGATATACGATATCTAGATGTTTCTAAACGCAAAATCCAAGAAGGAGATTTTGTTATCCATATATGGAGTAGTAGTGGCAATTTTTGATGGATGGTTGCTGGATTTTTCCATATTCATAAGCCACGATATACGATATCTAGATGTTTCTAAACGCAAAGTCCAAGAAGGAGATTTTGTTATCCATATATGGAGTAGTAGTGGCAATTTTTGATGGATGGTTGCTGGATTTTTCCATATTCATAAGCCACGATATACAATATCTGGATGTTTCTAAACGCAAAGTCCAAGAAGGAGATTTTGTTATCCATATATGGAGTAGTAGTGGCAATGGATGAAAACTCTATTTGCGTGATGTTAGCTGGTGTGGACACAAGTAGAACATTAAAATTAGTATGAACATAAAACTTAAACATAAATAACACAAACCAACCCAACCCATAAAACTGTATCAGAACAAGACATGGATGATCACTGGACTCTAAGACACCTTGGTATTCCCATTACCCCTACAGAAAAGCCCCAAAACCAAGGCTTTCATTGAGCCCCTGGGGAGCCATCGTGCCCAACCTGTAGATCCATCGGCTCTCTATTTGTGACAGTGTTTGACTGATGTCACCACCCCTTATGCCCGTCGTTACAGAGTCTATTCCCCTTACCTTTAACCCCAGAATACTGCAGGCATGATGTTTTCTGAAATGTCTGGGTAAGGTTTTGAGGGTTGTTTCATCTTCGACGGTTTTTGCTTTTATGATATCCCTGCAGTGCTCTCTTATACGGATTTTTAATTCCCTGGTGGTTAAGCCAATGTAAACTTTGCCACAAGGGCACGTGGCATGGTATATGACTCCTCTTGTTGAACAGGTGATGTACTTCCTGATACTATATTCTCTAGTGCCATCGAAATTTGAAAAAACCTTGGTTTTGACAGTATTGGCACAAGCTTTACACAAGCCACATGGGTAAAAACCCACAGTCTTGACTACCGATGGTCTTGGATTGTAAAAGCTATGTACCAATGTGTCAGCCAGGTTTCTGGATCTACGTGCTGTTATTTGGGGTCTTTCTGGCAACACTTTCTTCAAAATTGGATCGGCAAACAGGACATTCCAGTGTTTATTTATGACTTCCCTAAATTTAGACCACTTGTTATGATAGGTAGTGATCAACCTGATCACATCAGAGTCTTTATTTTCAGTAACCTGTTTGCCTCCATACAATAGGTTGACTCTATCACTTTGTGTGGCTCTCTTATATCCCCTCCTAATACTCCTCTTACTATATCCCCGTTCTTGAAAGCGTTCAGCTAGATCCCTAGACTGAACCTGAAAATCTTCCGATCTAGAGCATATTCTCTTGGCCCTTAAAAATTGGCCTACCGGGATACCCCTTATGGTGGCTGGTGGGTGGGACGATGTAGCATACAGGAACGAATTTGTGGCAGTAGGTTTCCTATACAAATTAGTGTACAGGTACCCATCTTTATCCGTTCCAATACTAAGATCCAAAAATTCGACCTGTCTACCCACCGTAAATGTAAGCTTGACATTAACATTGTTGTCATTAAGGCCACTCATAAACATATCCAATCTGTCCCTGGGGCCCTCCCAAATGAACCATATGTCGTCAATATACCTCATCCAGCCTGAAACCAGGCCGGAATGAGGTATTGGTTCACTGACGAAAATTTCACGTTCCCAGGCTCCCAGGAACAGATTGGCATATGAGGGGGCACAGCTGGCCCCCATGGCCGTGCCTTGGGTTTGTAAATATATGGAGTTTTTGAAAACAAAAATGTTGTGTGTCAATGCATATTCTAATAACTGCATCAACAGATGTACCATGTCCCTGTCCATATTGCTGGCATTAAGAAACCACTGTACCGCTCGGAGACCATCGGCATGTCGAATTGAGGTGTACAACGCTTCAACGTCCGCTGTCACCATGACTGCTGTGTCATTCAGCTGTACACCCTCAATTCTGCGTAATGCCGAGTTGGTATCTTGAATGTAAGATGGTAATTCACTTACCAATGGTTTCAAATAATGGTCAATGATCTTAGTGACCATCTCACATAATCCTCCATTCCCGGAGATTATCGGTCTACCGGGCGGGTCAGTGATGTCCTTATGGGTTTTTGGAATTAAATACAGGGTTGGTAACCTAGGATGCATATCCCTGACAACATCAACAAATTTTTTGGGGATAATGCCCTTGGAGAAAGCATCCTCCAATATCTCGACCAGCTGATCCTGAAAAGAATGCATAGGGCTGTTGGGCAATTTTCGATAACAATTTTTGTCATTTAACAATTTCATGGCCTGCCTCTCATACATGGCATTAGGCCAAATGACTATATTTCCACCCTTGTCTGAGGGTTTAAATACCACATCGGCAAGCTCAGATAGGGTCTTAATTGCCTCTCTCTCGTCTTTACTGCAGTTGGACCTTCCATAACCTTGTTGGCTGAGTTCTTCTATTTCCGTGGTAACTAATTTGGTAAATACCTCAACTGCAGGACAAAGGCTGAGAGGAGGAAATTTTTTTGATTTACCTAATAAAGATGTTGGAAAATTTTGGCTTACCGATGTGGAACCATTATCCTCAGCAAGAGCTTCTAGATCAGCCAATATTTCCCTGTCCTGAGATGATAAGGGCAGGTCGTCCGAATCAGCTCTGTAATGCATTCTCCTCAGGATCATCTTCCTAGAGAAAAGATGGAGATCTTTGATCACTGTAAATGGGTCAAGATATTGAGATGGGGAGAAGGTTAATCCCTTTGCCAATACCCTATTTTGAATATCTGTAAGGGAATAATGGGATAAATTGATTACCTTAAAATTATCCTCCCTATGTCTCGGAGTCCTAGTGAAGATGTCAGCCTGACCCTTATAGTTGTTTCTGCGTGTCCCAAATCTGGTGGTCATTTTTGTTCCCAGGTCGTTGTCCGTAGTGCTGGTCTCAGACGTGGAGGACATGGAACTTAATGATGGTTGCCGCTGTCTCTTGATATCCATATTATGTTTTTTCCATTGCCATTTATAGATTTTATTTTCCTCATAATCTTTTACATCTCTTTGATATTTTTTAATTTTTCTCTGGCATATTTCATCCTCCCATTTTTCCATATCATTATTAAGGTCATTCGACCATGCTTCCAATGTTTCTTTTTTTATTTCTTTTTTCATAACTTCCTCTAATTTTTCCAAGTCACTTTCAATCTCTGTTATTGCCTGAATATTACTATCTATAATTATTTTCAAAAATTCCAGAGAACACGTCGTGGCAGCACTAGACCAACGCTTTATAAGTTTTTCATCCCTTAATTCAAACGTGGGGTAAAGCTGCACTCTCAAACCCCTGGGCACTATTTCTTGGCTGACATAATTTTCCAAGGTAGTTTTCGTCCACCACAGTCTAGTCTTCTTGTACATCCCATTTTTGTACTGTCTACACATATCCTTGTCTGATACAGAAATATCCGAATTGGATATAGAGGCACCCGCATTGAACATATTGGTGGCTTTTTTACGCCAGGCTGATTCCCTGGCCTTGTAATCCATAATATTACGATGGACTGTCTGTTTGAAAACAGAAATCAAGTATTTATACATATTAGTCCTTAGAACCTCTATTAGAACACATTCAAACAACTGATCTTACCCACAGGCCCACAAGAATCTCATTCAGGGCACAGAATGTTTAGTTCAGAATATATAAACTTTATTAATATATAGAAACTGCTTTTTTATAAAAACATAAAATACAAAAACTTATGCAAGTACCTCTATTCCAAAAAAGCCTTGATGTGTGCTTAGTAATTGAACCCAACCAACATGCTGACCTTGATGTAAGACAATGTCATAGGTCAGATTATTGCATAAAAATGCTATATAGGTTTTAGGTATCGTATTGTAAGGTGACTGCTTGAATGTGAGCTCTCTAAAGTGCAAATGTGCTGAATAGTAATTTGCGTGCTAGGGTTTAGCTGCAAAAGAACTATCATAGTACCATGCATAAATATGCAAGAACCGGTACATACCGCAACTTCTGTGGCACCTGCCTCAATAGAATATACCCATATAATGCGCACGTACTAAACTTAACAAGATGGTAAGTGTAGAGCACAGAAAAGCATATTCACCTCACTACAGCACGCTCAAGGAAACCCCTACGCGCGTTTCGATCGTATCTTCATCCGGGGGCGTGTGTCATGGAGAGGAGGCTTGGTCTATTTAAATCCACCACCACCCAATCATCGCTATACCACTATCAACCAATGGCTATTCTTATATTTCAAGCCACACTCCATTTCCGGTATATTGTATCTATCTCGCCGGGACTATTTTTACTTTCTAACATAATGACCGCCAGGTCCACCAGCTCACCTATATTTAAATGCGTACGCCATTCATCGCAATAACCAATCTAGATCGCAACAACAAAGGCGTTGCCAGGCAACATAATGTAAAGAGCTGCGCAGTTCCGGAAGTAAGCGCTCCGGTAATGAAAACGCTAGCCAGACAGCAACTATATGTTAAACAAGAGAGGAAGGGGGGACTTCTGTTATCATATAATTATAGTGTCATATTGGTAAATACCTGCAAGGCGTCCCACAGGTCAATAGATCATTTAACTATTAATGCCCGAAACAAAAACATCCGTTGCCAAACAACTGGTCACGTGCACCTGCACAGCTCACACTAAATAACACAAGGCGTTGCCTGGCAACCCGGTTTATACGACTGCACAATTCCGGAATAGGGAGATCTTAAACCATCAATAGCACTGGTTTTACTAGTGCGTTACCAAAGTAACATAAGCAGCGTCCATACTATCTATGACTAAGCTGCTCCAAAGCTGGTGTCAATTCAATAATAATTTGCCTGGTTGTTATATGTATATATTATATATAATTATATCGTGGCCTTGGAGATCTATTTCACAGGATTACCAGCATCTGTATTGTTTCATAGTCAACTGTTATGTGACATATAAGGACCAGATAAATACAGGGTCAAAGCCACCCTAGTAATACCTGGTCCGTGTTTATTCATGGTGTTATGGTGATTTGTAATTTGTGACATGTCATTGCCCTAACACCAGGCTCAACATAAATATCATAATCTGTGTAAACTAGTGCACTTGGTTCATGTGGTATATCATTACCGTAACAACCGGCTCAACATGAGTGTGATAGTTCTATATAACTGGTGCACTTTATAGTTTGGACAGATGGGTGAAAGATAGCGCATGCCACACGGTGTCCCAGGCTGCAGGATCCACACACCAGCGGCGATGGCCCGACCCGTGACCTGTCCCTAGGGGAGAGGCCAAGGGCCCGAACCCGTGCCACCAGTATGAGGAACCGCCCAGAAACCGCGCGCGGCATGCGCACCACCCTCCGTCACCACGTGATGGTTAATCAAATAATCAGGTAAGTGATGTGTCTTATCAAATAAAAACCCAAACCTCTGCTGATGACTTAATACATGTGTGACATGCATATAATCTGTACAACATCATAACCCAAACCTAGAAAGACTAAAAAACTAAACACTTAATGTATGATAATATAATATAGAATGCATCAAAACATACATGGTGATTACAAAGTAACTGTGTATTGTGATACAAAACAATTGACCGTATTTTTGAAGTTTTGATACAAAACAATTAACCGTATTTTTGATGGATGGTTGCTGGATTTTTCCATATTCATAAGCCACGATATACGATATCTAGATGTTTCTAAACGCAAAGTCCAAGAAGGAGATTTTGTTATCCATATATGCAGTAGTAGTGGCAATTTTTGATGGATGGTTGCTGGATTTTTCCATATTCATAAGCCACGATATACAATATCTGGATGTTTCTAAACGCAAAGTCCAAGAAGGAGATTTTGTTATCCATATATGGAGTAGTAGTGGCAATGGATGAAAACTCTATTTGCGTGATGTTAGCTGGTGTGGACACAAGTAGAACATTAAAATTAGTATGAACATAAAACTTAAACATAAATAACACAAACCAACCCAACCCATAAAACTGTATCAGAACAAGACATGGATGATCACTGGACTCTAAGACACCTTGGTATTCCCATTACCCCTACAGAAAAGCCCCAAAACCAAGGCTTTCATTGAGCCCCTGGGGAGCCATCGTGCCCAACCTGTAGATCCATCGGCTCTCTATTTGTGACAGTGTTTGACTGATGTCACCACCCCTTATGCCCGTCGTTACAGAGTCTATTCCCCTTACCTTTAACCCCAGAATACTGCAGGCATGATGTTTTCTGAAATGTCTGGGTAAGGTTTTGAGGGTTGTTTCATCTTCGACGGTTTTTGCTTTTATGATATCCCTGCAGTGCTCTCTTATACGGATTTTTAATTCCCTGGTGGTTAAGCCAATGTAAACTTTGCCACAAGGGCACGTGGCATGGTATATGACTCCTCTTGTTGAACAGGTGATGTACTTCCTGATACTATATTCTCTAGTGCCATCGAAATTTGAAAAAACCTTGGTTTTGACAGTATTGGCACAAGCTTTACACAAGCCACATGGGTAAAAACCCACAGTCTTGACTACCGATGGTCTTGGATTGTAAAAGCTATGTACCAATGTGTCAGCCAGGTTTCTGGATCTACGTGCTGTTATTTGGGGTCTTTCTGGCAACACTTTCTTCAAAATTGGATCGGCAAACAGGACATTCCAGTGTTTATTTATGACTTCCCTAAATTTAGACCACTTGTTATGATAGGTAGTGATCAACCTGATCACATCAGAGTCTTTATTTTCAGTAACCTGTTTGCCTCCATACAATAGGTTGACTCTATCACTTTGTGTGGCTCTCTTATATCCCCTCCTAATACTCCTCTTACTATATCCCCGTTCTTGAAAGCGTTCAGCTAGATCCCTAGACTGAACCTGAAAATCTTCCGATCTAGAGCATATTCTCTTGGCCCTTAAAAATTGGCCTACCGGGATACCCCTTATGGTGGCTGGTGGGTGGGACGATGTAGCATACAGGAACGAATTTGTGGCAGTAGGTTTCCTATACAAATTAGTGTACAGGTACCCATCTTTATCCGTTCCAATACTAAGATCCAAAAATTCGACCTGTCTACCCACCGTAAATGTAAGCTTGACATTAACATTGTTGTCATTAAGGCCACTCATAAACATATCCAATCTGTCCCTGGGGCCCTCCCAAATGAACCATATGTCGTCAATATACCTCATCCAGCCTGAAACCAGGCCGGAATGAGGTATTGGTTCACTGACGAAAATTTCACGTTCCCAGGCTCCCAGGAACAGATTGGCATATGAGGGGGCACAGCTGGCCCCCATGGCCGTGCCTTGGGTTTGTAAATATATGGAGTTTTTGAAAACAAAAATGTTGTGTGTCAATGCATATTCTAATAACTGCATCAACAGATGTACCATGTCCCTGTCCATATTGCTGGCATTAAGAAACCACTGTACCGCTCGGAGACCATCGGCATGTCGAATTGAGGTGTACAACGCTTCAACGTCCGCTGTCACCATGACTGCTGTGTCATTCAGCTGTACACCCTCAATTCTGCGTAATGCCGAGTTGGTATCTTGAATGTAAGATGGTAATTCACTTACCAATGGTTTCAAATAATGGTCAATGATCTTAGTGACCATCTCACATAATCCTCCATTCCCGGAGATTATCGGTCTACCGGGCGGGTCAGTGATGTCCTTATGGGTTTTTGGAATTAAATACAGGGTTGGTAACCTAGGATGCATATCCCTGACAACATCAACAAATTTTTTGGGGATAATGCCCTTGGAGAAAGCATCCTCCAATATCTCGACCAGCTGATCCTGAAAAGAATGCATAGGGCTGTTGGGCAATTTTCGATAACAATTTTTGTCATTTAACAATTTCATGGCCTGCCTCTCATACATGGCATTAGGCCAAATGACTATATTTCCACCCTTGTCTGAGGGTTTAAATACCACATCGGCAAGCTCAGATAGGGTCTTAATTGCCTCTCTCTCGTCTTTACTGCAGTTGGACCTTCCATAACCTTGTTGGCTGAGTTCTTCTATTTCCGTGGTAACTAATTTGGTAAATACCTCAACTGCAGGACAAAGGCTGAGAGGAGGAAATTTTTTTGATTTACCTAATAAAGATGTTGGAAAATTTTGGCTTACCGATGTGGAACCATTATCCTCAGCAAGAGCTTCTAGATCAGCCAATATTTCCCTGTCCTGAGATGATAAGGGCAGGTCGTCCGAATCAGCTCTGTAATGCATTCTCCTCAGGATCATCTTCCTAGAGAAAAGATGGAGATCTTTGATCACTGTAAATGGGTCAAGATATTGAGATGGGGAGAAGGTTAATCCCTTTGCCAATACCCTATTTTGAATATCTGTAAGGGAATAATGGGATAAATTGATTACCTTAAAATTATCCTCCCTATGTCTCGGAGTCCTAGTGAAGATGTCAGCCTGACCCTTATAGTTGTTTCTGCGTGTCCCAAATCTGGTGGTCATTTTTGTTCCCAGGTCGTTGTCCGTAGTGCTGGTCTCAGACGTGGAGGACATGGAACTTAATGATGGTTGCCGCTGTCTCTTGATATCCATATTATGTTTTTTCCATTGCCATTTATAGATTTTATTTTCCTCATAATCTTTTACATCTCTTTGATATTTTTTAATTTTTCTCTGGCATATTTCATCCTCCCATTTTTCCATATCATTATTAAGGTCATTCGACCATGCTTCCAATGTTTCTTTTTTTATTTCTTTTTTCATAACTTCCTCTAATTTTTCCAAGTCACTTTCAATCTCTGTTATTGCCTGAATATTACTATCTATAATTATTTTCAAAAATTCCAGAGAACACGTCGTGGCAGCACTAGACCAACGCTTTATAAGTTTTTCATCCCTTAATTCAAACGTGGGGTAAAGCTGCACTCTCAAACCCCTGGGCACTATTTCTTGGCTGACATAATTTTCCAAGGTAGTTTTCGTCCACCACAGTCTAGTCTTCTTGTACATCCCATTTTTGTACTGTCTACACATATCCTTGTCTGATACAGAAATATCCGAATTGGATATAGAGGCACCCGCATTGAACATATTGGTGGCTTTTTTACGCCAGGCTGATTCCCTGGCCTTGTAATCCATAATATTACGATGGACTGTCTGTTTGAAAACAGAAATCAAGTATTTATACATATTAGTCCTTAGAACCTCTATTAGAACACATTCAAACAACTGATCTTACCCACAGGCCCACAAGAATCTCATTCAGGGCACAGAATGTTTAGTTCAGAATATATAAACTTTATTAATATATAGAAACTGCTTTTTTATAAAAACATAAAATACAAAAACTTATGCAAGTACCTCTATTCCAAAAAAGCCTTGATGTGTGCTTAGTAATTGAACCCAACCAACATGCTGACCTTGATGTAAGACAATGTCATAGGTCAGATTATTGCATAAAAATGCTATATAGGTTTTAGGTATCGTATTGTAAGGTGACTGCTTGAATGTGAGCTCTCTAAAGTGCAAATGTGCTGAATAGTAATTTGCGTGCTAGGGTTTAGCTGCAAAAGAACTATCATAGTACCATGCATAAATATGCAAGAACCGGTACATACCGCAACTTCTGTGGCACCTGCCTCAATAGAATATACCCATATAATGCGCACGTACTAAACTTAACAAGATGGTAAGTGTAGAGCACAGAAAAGCATATTCACCTCACTACAGCACGCTCAAGGAAACCCCTACGCGCGTTTCGATCGTATCTTCATCCGGGGGCGTGTGTCATGGAGAGGAGGCTTGGTCTATTTAAATCCACCACCACCCAATCATCGCTATACCACTATCAACCAATGGCTATTCTTATATTTCAAGCCACACTCCATTTCCGGTATATTGTATCTATCTCGCCGGGACTATTTTTACTTTCTAACATAATGACCGCCAGGTCCACCAGCTCACCTATATTTAAATGCGTACGCCATTCATCGCAATAACCAATCTAGATCGCAACAACAAAGGCGTTGCCAGGCAACATAATGTAAAGAGCTGCGCAGTTCCGGAAGTAAGCGCTCCGGTAATGAAAACGCTAGCCAGACAGCAACTATATGTTAAACAAGAGAGGAAGGGGGGACTTCTGTTATCATATAATTATAGTGTCATATTGGTAAATACCTGCAAGGCGTCCCACAGGTCAATAGATCATTTAACTATTAATGCCCGAAACAAAAACATCCGTTGCCAAACAACTGGTCACGTGCACCTGCACAGCTCACACTAAATAACACAAGGCGTTGCCTGGCAACCCGGTTTATACGACTGCACAATTCCGGAATAGGGAGATCTTAAACCATCAATAGCACTGGTTTTACTAGTGCGTTACCAAAGTAACATAAGCAGCGTCCATACTATCTATGACTAAGCTGCTCCAAAGCTGGTGTCAATTCAATAATAATTTGCCTGGTTGTTATATGTATATATTATATATAATTATATCGTGGCCTTGGAGATCTATTTCACAGGATTACCAGCATCTGTATTGTTTCATAGTCAACTGTTATGTGACATATAAGGACCAGATAAATACAGGGTCAAAGCCACCCTAGTAATACCTGGTCCGTGTTTATTCATGGTGTTATGGTGATTTGTAATTTGTGACATGTCATTGCCCTAACACCAGGCTCAACATAAATATCATAATCTGTGTAAACTAGTGCACTTGGTTCATGTGGTATATCATTACCGTAACAACCGGCTCAACATGAGTGTGATAGTTCTATATAACTGGTGCACTTTATAGTTTGGACAGATGGGTGAAAGATAGCGCATGCCACACGGTGTCCCAGGCTGCAGGATCCACACACCAGCGGCGATGGCCCGACCCGTGACCTGTCCCTAGGGGAGAGGCCAAGGGCCCGAACCCGTGCCACCAGTATGAGGAACCGCCCAGAAACCGCGCGCGGCATGCGCACCACCCTCCGTCACCACGTGATGGTTAATCAAATAATCAGGTAAGTGATGTGTCTTATCAAATAAAAACCCAAACCTCTGCTGATGACTTAATACATGTGTGACATGCATATAATCTGTACAACATCATAACCCAAACCTAGAAAGACTAAAAAACTAAACACTTAATGTATGATAATATAATATAGAATGCATCAAAACATACATGGTGATTACAAAGTAACTGTGTATTGTGATACAAAACAATTGACCGTATTTTTGAAGTTTTGATACAAAACAATTAACCGTATTTTTGATGGATGGTTGCTGGATTTTTCCATATTCATAAGCCACGATATACGATATCTAGATGTTTCTAAACGCAAAATCCAAGAAGGAGATTTTGTTATCCATATATGGAGTAGTAGTGGCAATTTTTGATGGATGGTTGCTGGATTTTTCCATATTCATAAGCCACGATATACGATATCTAGATGTTTCTAAACGCAAAGTCCAAGAAGGAGATTTTGTTATCCATATATGCAGTAGTAGTGGCAATTTTTGATGGATGGTTGCTGGATTTTTCCATATTCATAAGCCACGATATACAATATCTGGATGTTTCTAAACGCAAAGTCCAAGAAGGAGATTTTGTTATCCATATATGGAGTAGTAGTGGCAATGGATGAAAACTCTATTTGCGTGATGTTAGCTGGTGTGGACACAAGTAGAACATTAAAATTAGTATGAACATAAAACTTAAACATAAATAACACAAACCAACCCAACCCATAAAACTGTATCAGAACAAGACATGGATGATCACTGGACTCTAAGACACCTTGGTATTCCCATTACCCCTACAGAAAAGCCCCAAAACCAAGGCTTTCATTGAGCCCCTGGGGAGCCATCGTGCCCAACCTGTAGATCCATCGGCTCTCTATTTGTGACAGTGTTTGACTGATGTCACCACCCCTTATGCCCGTCGTTACAGAGTCTATTCCCCTTACCTTTAACCCCAGAATACTGCAGGCATGATGTTTTCTGAAATGTCTGGGTAAGGTTTTGAGGGTTGTTTCATCTTCGACGGTTTTTGCTTTTATGATATCCCTGCAGTGCTCTCTTATACGGATTTTTAATTCCCTGGTGGTTAAGCCAATGTAAACTTTGCCACAAGGGCACGTGGCATGGTATATGACTCCTCTTGTTGAACAGGTGATGTACTTCCTGATACTATATTCTCTAGTGCCATCGAAATTTGAAAAAACCTTGGTTTTGACAGTATTGGCACAAGCTTTACACAAGCCACATGGGTAAAAACCCACAGTCTTGACTACCGATGGTCTTGGATTGTAAAAGCTATGTACCAATGTGTCAGCCAGGTTTCTGGATCTACGTGCTGTTATTTGGGGTCTTTCTGGCAACACTTTCTTCAAAATTGGATCGGCAAACAGGACATTCCAGTGTTTATTTATGACTTCCCTAAATTTAGACCACTTGTTATGATAGGTAGTGATCAACCTGATCACATCAGAGTCTTTATTTTCAGTAACCTGTTTGCCTCCATACAATAGGTTGACTCTATCACTTTGTGTGGCTCTCTTATATCCCCTCCTAATACTCCTCTTACTATATCCCCGTTCTTGAAAGCGTTCAGCTAGATCCCTAGACTGAACCTGAAAATCTTCCGATCTAGAGCATATTCTCTTGGCCCTTAAAAATTGGCCTACCGGGATACCCCTTATGGTGGCTGGTGGGTGGGACGATGTAGCATACAGGAACGAATTTGTGGCAGTAGGTTTCCTATACAAATTAGTGTACAGGTACCCATCTTTATCCGTTCCAATACTAAGATCCAAAAATTCGACCTGTCTACCCACCGTAAATGTAAGCTTGACATTAACATTGTTGTCATTAAGGCCACTCATAAACATATCCAATCTGTCCCTGGGGCCCTCCCAAATGAACCATATGTCGTCAATATACCTCATCCAGCCTGAAACCAGGCCGGAATGAGGTATTGGTTCACTGACGAAAATTTCACGTTCCCAGGCTCCCAGGAACAGATTGGCATATGAGGGGGCACAGCTGGCCCCCATGGCCGTGCCTTGGGTTTGTAAATATATGGAGTTTTTGAAAACAAAAATGTTGTGTGTCAATGCATATTCTAATAACTGCATCAACAGATGTACCATGTCCCTGTCCATATTGCTGGCATTAAGAAACCACTGTACCGCTCGGAGACCATCGGCATGTCGAATTGAGGTGTACAACGCTTCAACGTCCGCTGTCACCATGACTGCTGTGTCATTCAGCTGTACACCCTCAATTCTGCGTAATGCCGAGTTGGTATCTTGAATGTAAGATGGTAATTCACTTACCAATGGTTTCAAATAATGGTCAATGATCTTAGTGACCATCTCACATAATCCTCCATTCCCGGAGATTATCGGTCTACCGGGCGGGTCAGTGATGTCCTTATGGGTTTTTGGAATTAAATACAGGGTTGGTAACCTAGGATGCATATCCCTGACAACATCAACAAATTTTTTGGGGATAATGCCCTTGGAGAAAGCATCCTCCAATATCTCGACCAGCTGATCCTGAAAAGAATGCATAGGGCTGTTGGGCAATTTTCGATAACAATTTTTGTCATTTAACAATTTCATGGCCTGCCTCTCATACATGGCATTAGGCCAAATGACTATATTTCCACCCTTGTCTGAGGGTTTAAATACCACATCGGCAAGCTCAGATAGGGTCTTAATTGCCTCTCTCTCGTCTTTACTGCAGTTGGACCTTCCATAACCTTGTTGGCTGAGTTCTTCTATTTCCGTGGTAACTAATTTGGTAAATACCTCAACTGCAGGACAAAGGCTGAGAGGAGGAAATTTTTTTGATTTACCTAATAAAGATGTTGGAAAATTTTGGCTTACCGATGTGGAACCATTATCCTCAGCAAGAGCTTCTAGATCAGCCAATATTTCCCTGTCCTGAGATGATAAGGGCAGGTCGTCCGAATCAGCTCTGTAATGCATTCTCCTCAGGATCATCTTCCTAGAGAAAAGATGGAGATCTTTGATCACTGTAAATGGGTCAAGATATTGAGATGGGGAGAAGGTTAATCCCTTTGCCAATACCCTATTTTGAATATCTGTAAGGGAATAATGGGATAAATTGATTACCTTAAAATTATCCTCCCTATGTCTCGGAGTCCTAGTGAAGATGTCAGCCTGACCCTTATAGTTGTTTCTGCGTGTCCCAAATCTGGTGGTCATTTTTGTTCCCAGGTCGTTGTCCGTAGTGCTGGTCTCAGACGTGGAGGACATGGAACTTAATGATGGTTGCCGCTGTCTCTTGATATCCATATTATGTTTTTTCCATTGCCATTTATAGATTTTATTTTCCTCATAATCTTTTACATCTCTTTGATATTTTTTAATTTTTCTCTGGCATATTTCATCCTCCCATTTTTCCATATCATTATTAAGGTCATTCGACCATGCTTCCAATGTTTCTTTTTTTATTTCTTTTTTCATAACTTCCTCTAATTTTTCCAAGTCACTTTCAATCTCTGTTATTGCCTGAATATTACTATCTATAATTATTTTCAAAAATTCCAGAGAACACGTCGTGGCAGCACTAGACCAACGCTTTATAAGTTTTTCATCCCTTAATTCAAACGTGGGGTAAAGCTGCACTCTCAAACCCCTGGGCACTATTTCTTGGCTGACATAATTTTCCAAGGTAGTTTTCGTCCACCACAGTCTAGTCTTCTTGTACATCCCATTTTTGTACTGTCTACACATATCCTTGTCTGATACAGAAATATCCGAATTGGATATAGAGGCACCCGCATTGAACATATTGGTGGCTTTTTTACGCCAGGCTGATTCCCTGGCCTTGTAATCCATAATATTACGATGGACTGTCTGTTTGAAAACAGAAATCAAGTATTTATACATATTAGTCCTTAGAACCTCTATTAGAACACATTCAAACAACTGATCTTACCCACAGGCCCACAAGAATCTCATTCAGGGCACAGAATGTTTAGTTCAGAATATATAAACTTTATTAATATATAGAAACTGCTTTTTTATAAAAACATAAAATACAAAAACTTATGCAAGTACCTCTATTCCAAAAAAGCCTTGATGTGTGCTTAGTAATTGAACCCAACCAACATGCTGACCTTGATGTAAGACAATGTCATAGGTCAGATTATTGCATAAAAATGCTATATAGGTTTTAGGTATCGTATTGTAAGGTGACTGCTTGAATGTGAGCTCTCTAAAGTGCAAATGTGCTGAATAGTAATTTGCGTGCTAGGGTTTAGCTGCAAAAGAACTATCATAGTACCATGCATAAATATGCAAGAACCGGTACATACCGCAACTTCTGTGGCACCTGCCTCAATAGAATATACCCATATAATGCGCACGTACTAAACTTAACAAGATGGTAAGTGTAGAGCACAGAAAAGCATATTCACCTCACTACAGCACGCTCAAGGAAACCCCTACGCGCGTTTCGATCGTATCTTCATCCGGGGGCGTGTGTCATGGAGAGGAGGCTTGGTCTATTTAAATCCACCACCACCCAATCATCGCTATACCACTATCAACCAATGGCTATTCTTATATTTCAAGCCACACTCCATTTCCGGTATATTGTAGCTATCTCGCCGGGACTATTTTTACTTTCTAACATAATGACCGCCAGGTCCACCAGCTCACCTATATTTAAATGCGTACGCCATTCATCGCAATAACCAATCTAGATCGCAACAACAAAGGCGTTGCCAGGCAACATAATGTAAAGAGCTGCGCAGTTCCGGAAGTAAGCGCTCCGGTAATGAAAACGCTAGCCAGACAGCAACTATATGTTAAACAAGAGAGGAAGGGGGGACTTCTGTTATCATATAATTATAGTGTCATATTGGTAAATACCTGCAAGGCGTCCCACAGGTCAATAGATCATTTAACTATTAATGCCCGAAACAAAAACATCCGTTGCCAAACAACTGGTCACGTGCACCTGCACAGCTCACACTAAATAATACAAGGCGTTGCCTGGCAACCCGGTTTATACGACTGCACAATTCCGGAATAGGGAGATCTTAAACCATCAATAGCACTGGTTTTACTAGTGCGTTACCAAAGTAACATAAGCAGCGTCCATACTATCTATGACTAAGCTGCTCCAAAGCTGGTGTCAATTCAATAATAATTTGCCTGGTTGTTATATGTATATATTATATATAATTATATCGTGGCCTTGGAGATCTATTTCACAGGATTACCAGCATCTGTATTGTTTCATAGTCAACTGTTATGTGACATATAAGGACCAGATAAATACAGGGTCAAAGCCACCCTAGTAATACCTGGTCCGTGTTTATTCATGGTGTTATGGTGATTTGTAATTTGTGACATGTCATTGCCCTAACACCAGGCTCAACATAAATATCATAATCTGTGTAAACTAGTGCACTTGGTTCATGTGGTATATCATTACCGTAACAACCGGCTCAACATGAGTGTGATAGTTCTATATAACTGGTGCACTTTATAGTTTGGACAGATGGGTGAAAGATAGCGCATGCCACACGGTGTCCCAGGCTGCAGGATCCACACACCAGCGGCGATGGCCCGACCCGTGACCTGTCCCTAGGGGACAAGAACGGGGATATAGTAAGAGGAGTATTAGGAGGGGATATAAGAGAGCCACACAAAGTGATAGAGTCAACCTATTGTATGGAGGCAAACAGGTTACTGAAAATAAAGACTCTGATGTGATCAGGTTGATCACTACCTATCATAACAAGTGGTCTAAATTTAGGGAAGTCATAAATAAACACTGGAATGTCCTGTTTGCCGATCCAATTTTGAAGAAAGTGTTGCCAGAAAGACCCCAAATAACAGCACGTAGATCCAGAAACCTGGCTGACACATTGGTACATAGCTTTTACAATCCAAGACCATCGGTAGTCAAGACTGTGGGTTTTTACCCATGTGGCTTGTGTAAAGCTTGTGCCAATACTGTCAAAACCAAGGTTTTTTCAAATTTCGATGGCACTAGAGAATATAGTATCAGGAAGTACATCACCTGTTCAACAAGAGGAGTCATATACCATGCCACGTGCCCTTGTGGCAAAGTTTACATTGGCTTAACCACCAGGGAATTAAAAATCCGTATAAGAGAGCACTGCAGGGATATCATAAAAGCAAAAACCGTCGAAGATGAAACAACCCTCAAAACCTTACCCAGACATTTCAGAAAACATCATGCCTGCAGTATTCTGGGGTTAAAGGTAAGGGGAATAGACTCTGTAACGACGGGCATAAGGGGTGGTGACATCAGTCAAACACTGTCACAAATAGAGAGCCGATGGATCTACAGGTTGGGCACGATGGCTCCCCAGGGGCTCAATGAAAGCCTTGGTTTTGGGGCTTTTCTGTAGGGGTAATGGGAATACCAAGGTGTCTTAGAGTCCAGTGATCATCCATGTCTTGTTCTGATACAGTTTTATGGGTTGGGTTGGTTTGTGTTATTTATGTTTAAGTTTTATGTTCATACTAATTTTAATGTTCTACTTGTGTCCACACCAGCTAACATCACGCAAATAGAGTTTTCATCCATTGCCACTACTACTCCATATATGGATAACAAAATCTCCTTCTTGGACTTTGCGTTTAGAAACATCCAGATATTGTATATCGTGGCTTATGAATATGGAAAAATCCAGCAACCATCCATCAAAAATTGCCACTACTACTCCATATATGGATAACAAAATCTCCTTCTTGGACTTTGCGTTTAGAAACATCTAGATATCGTATATCGTGGCTTATGAATATGGAAAAATCCAGCAACCATCCATCATAAATTGCCACTACTACTCCATATATGGATAACAAAATCTCCTTCTTGGATTTTGCGTTTAGAAACATCTAGATATCGTATATCGTGGCTTATGAATATGGAAAAATCCAGCAACCATCCATCAAAAATACGGTTAATTGTTTTGTATCAAAACTTCAAAAATACGGTCAATTGTTTTGTATCACAATACACAGTTACTTTGTAATCACCATGTATGTTTTGATGCATTCTATATTATATTATCATACATTAAGTGTTTAGTTTTTTAGTCTTTCTAGGTTTGGGTTATGATGTTGTACAGATTATATGCATGTCACACATGTATTAAGTCATCAGCAGAGGTTTGGGTTTTTATTTGATAAGACACATCACTTACCTGATTATTTGATTAACCATCACGTGGTGACGGAGGGTGGTGCGCATGCCGCGCGCGGTTTCTGGGCGGTTCCTCATACTGGTGGCACGGGTTCGGGCCCTTGGCCTCTCCCCTAGGGACAGGTCACGGGTCGGGCCATCGCCGCTGGTGTGTGGATCCTGCAGCCTGGGACACCGTGTGGCATGCGCTATCTTTCACCCATCTGTCCAAACTATAAAGTGCACCAGTTATATAGAACTATCACACTCATGTTGAGCCGGTTGTTACGGTAATGATATACCACATGAACCAAGTGCACTAGTTTACACAGATTATGATATTTATGTTGAGCCTGGTGTTAGGGCAATGACATGTCACAAATTACAAATCACCATAACACCATGAATAAACACGGACCAGGTATTACTAGGGTGGCTTTGACCCTGTATTTATCTGGTCCTTATATGTCACATAACAGTTGACTATGAAACAATACAGATGCTGGTAATCCTGTGAAATAGATCTCCAAGGCCACGATATAATTATATATAATATATACATATAACAACCAGGCAAATTATTATTGAATTGACACCAGCTTTGGAGCAGCTTAGTCATAGATAGTATGGACGCTGCTTATGTTACTTTGGTAACGCACTAGTAAAACCAGTGCTATTGATGGTTTAAGATCTCCCTATTCCGGAATTGTGCAGTCGTATAAACCGGGTTGCCAGGCAACGCCTTGTATTATTTAGTGTGAGCTGTGCAGGTGCACGTGACCAGTTGTTTGGCAACGGATGTTTTTGTTTCGGGCATTAATAGTTAAATGATCTATTGACCTGTGGGACGCCTTGCAGGTATTTACCAATATGACACTATAATTATATGATAACAGAAGTCCCCCCTTCCTCTCTTGTTTAACATATAGTTGCTGTCTGGCTAGCGTTTTCATTACCGGAGCGCTTACTTCCGGAACTGCGCAGCTCTTTACATTATGTTGCCTGGCAACGCCTTTGTTGTTGCGATCTAGATTGGTTATTGCGATGAATGGCGTACGCATTTAAATATAGGTGAGCTGGTGGACCTGGCGGTCATTATGTTAGAAATAAAAATAGTCCCGGCGAGATAGATACAATATACCGGAAATGGAGTGTGGCTTGAAATATAAGAATAGCCATTGGTTGATAGTGGTATAGCGATGATTGGGTGGTGGTGGATTTAAATAGACCAAGCCTCCTCTCCATGACACACGCCCCCGGATGAAGATACGATCGAAACGCGCGTAGGGGTTTCCTTGAGCGTGCTGTAGTGAGGTGAATATGCTTTTCTGTGCTCTACACTTACCATCTTGTTAAGTTTAGTACGTGCGCATTATATGGGTATATTCTATTGAGGCAGGTGCCACAGAAGTTGCGGTATGTACCGGTTCTTGCATATTTATGCATGGTACTATGATAGTTCTTTTGCAGCTAAACCCTAGCACGCAAATTACTATTCAGCACATTTGCACTTTAGAGAGCTCACATTCAAGCAGTCACCTTACAATACGATACCTAAAACCTATATAGCATTTTTATGCAATAATCTGACCTATGACATTGTCTTACATCAAGGTCAGCATGTTGGTTGGGTTCAATTACTAAGCACACATCAAGGCTTTTTTGGAATAGACGTACTTGCATAAGTTTTTGTATTTTATGTTTTTATAAAAAAGCAGTTTCTATATATTAATAAAGTTTATATATTCTGAACTAAACATTCTGTGCCCTGAATGAGATTCTTGTGGGCCTGTGGGTAAGATCAGTTGTTTGAATGTGTTCTAATAGAGGTTCTAAGGACTAATATGTATAAATACTACACTGACCAGTCTACTGCTGCCCGTGTACCCCTGGAACCAATGTTAAAGTGCCTACAGCCCAATTTTTTTTATGTTAGGCCTTCGAAGCCTGTCTGCGGTCCCTCCTTCCACTAGGCCTCCACTGACCTGTCTACTGCTGCCCGTGTACCCCTGGAACCAATGTTAAAGTGCCTACAGCCCAATATTTTATTATGTTAGGCCTTCGAAGCCTGTCTGCGGCCCGTTCTTTCTACTACTCCTACACTGACCAGACCACTGCTGCCTGTGTACCCCTGGAACCTATTTAAAAGTGCCTACAGCCCAATATTTTATTATGTTAGGCCTTCGAAGCCTGTCTGCGGCTCGTTCTTTCTACTACTCCTACACTGACCAGACCACTGCTGCCTGTGTAACCCTGGAACCTATTTAAAAGTGCCTACAGCCCAATATTTTATTATGTTAGGCCTTCGAAGCCTGTCTGCGGCCCGTTCTTTCTACTTCTCCTACATTGACCAGACCACTGCTGCCCGTGTACCCCTGGAACCTATTTAAAAGTGCCTACAGCCCAATATTTTTTTATGTTAGGCCTTCGAAGCCTGTCTGCGGCCCGTTCTTTCTACTACTACACTGACCAGTCTACTGCTGCCCGTGTACCCCTGGAACCAATGTTAAAGTGCCTACAGCCCAATATTTTTTTATGTTAGGCCTTCGAAGCCTGTCTGCGGCCCGTTCTTTCTACTACTACACTGACCAGTCTACTGCTGCCAGTGTACCCCTGGAACCAATGTTAAAGTGCCTACAGCCCAATTTGTTTTATGTTAGGCCTTCGAAGCCTGTCTGCGGTCCCTCCTTCCACTAGGCCTCCACTGACCTGTCTACTGCTGCCCGTGTTCCCCTGGAACCAATGTTAAATTGCCTACAGCCAAATTTTATTATGTTAGGCCTTCGAAGCCTGTCTGCGGTCCCTCCTTCCACTAGGCCTCCACTGACCTGTCTACTGCTGCCTGTGTACCCCTGGAACCAATGTTAAAGTGCCTACAGCCCAATATTTTTTTATGTTAGGCCTTCGAAGCCTGTCTGCGACCCGTTCTTTCTACTACTACTACACTGACCAGTCTACTGCTGCCTGTGTACCCCTGGAACCAATGTTAAAGTGCCTACAGCCAAATTTTATTATGTTAGGCCTTCGAAGCCTGTCTGCGGTCCCTCCTTCCACTAGGCCTCCACTGACCTGTCTACTGCTGCCCGTGTACCCCTGGAACCAATGTTAGAGTGCCTACAGCCCAATATTTTTTTATGTTAGGCCTTCGAAGCCTGTCTGCGGCCCGTTCTTTCTACTACTCCTACACTGACCAGACCACTGCTGCCTGTGTACCCCTGGAACCTATTTAAAAGTGCCTACAGCCCAATATTTTTTTATGTTAGGCCTTCGAAGCCTGTCTGCGGCCCGTTATTTCTACTACTCCTACACTGACCAGTCTACTGCTGCCCGTGTACCCCTGGAACCAATGTTAAAGTGCCTACAGCCCAATATTTTTTTATGTTAGGCCTTCGAAGCCTGTCTGCGGCCCGTTCTTTCTACTACTCCTACACTGACCAGACCACCTGCTGCCCATGTACCCCTGGAACCTATTTAAAAGTGCCTACAGCCCAATATTTTATTATGCTAGGCCTTCGAAGCCTGTCTGCGGCCCATTCTTTCTACTACTCCTCCACTGACCAGACCACTGCTGCCCGTGTACCCCTGGAACCTATTTTTAATTGCATAGAGCATCCTTTTTTATATAGTAGGCGTACGTCTGCGGTCCACTATTGAAATTGTCCTCCACTGCCCAGAGCAATGCTGCCTGTGTACCCCTGTAACCTTTTTTAAGCTGCAGTGAGCCACATTTTTGGTTTGAGTCCTACTACCTGTGTCTGTCTGCGCCACTCAATTCAGCTGTGTTCCTTTGAAAAAAGCTGAGCGTCAATAGTCTTGTTTTCAGCCTCTAGGAATTTTAAAACTGCATTGGGGCTACAACTTTGGTAGGGCCTACTAACGGTGTCTGCCGCCCCAAGGTGTGCCCCAGGTTTCGTCCACATTGCTTCGATCTTCCTACTCTCGTTTAGTAGTTGTTGCAAACTACACTGCATTAGGCCTACAAATTTGGTATGGGGTGTAGAGAGACGGTGTGTTACACTCCAAGTTGTTCCCCAGGTTTCGTCCACATTGCTTCGATCTTCCTACTCTCGTTTAGTAGTTGGTGAAAACTACACTGCATTAGGCCTACAAATTGGGTATGGGGTGTAGAGACGGTGTCTTCCACTCCAAGGTGTTCTCCAGGTTGCCTTTCCTGAGCTTCTATCTTCAGGCTCTTGTTAAATAGTGGTTAAATGGAACAACTGCATTTGGCGTACTAGTTGGTTTGGGGCCTACTAACAGTGTCTGCCGCTCCTTGCTGTTCTCCTGGTTTCCTATCCTGAAATTCCATTTTCAGGCTCTCGTTAAGTAGTTGTTAATGTTAGACTGCATTTGGCCTACTAGTTGGGTTGGGGCCTACTATCGGTGTCTGCCACTCCTTGCTATTCTCCTCCACTGAACAAAGCTGTGCCGCCTGTTTACTACGGTTGCCAATTTTGAACTGCATTTCGACTACTTACTGATTTGGGCCTACTCTCTGTGTCAGGCTCTCATTCCAGTTGTCCTCCACTGCAATGCCCCCTGGTTAGTCCTGTGTTACCAATTTTGAACTGCATTTAGCCCACTTTATTCTTTGGGCCTATATCTGTGTTTCCTCCTCATCCTGCCCATTGCCCAGCCAGTGATAGATGAGTCTGCTGGTACATTGACCCATAACGCAACATTCCCCGTGCATGCTACACAGCAAGATTGTGACCCTGCTGAAAGTCAGGTTCCTCTTCCCGCATACCATACCACCTTACACGGGGACAAAGAGGAAGGTGCAGATGAAAGTGCAGGTTCCTTCATCAGGTGGGGGGAGGAATACTAGTTGGCGATGTCACTGGCACAGGGCCTCTCATAGTACGCAAAAGTGTTGCTGCCAGTGGGAGGCGCCCCCGCCGTGCAAACACACCGCTGTACTTTGAGGGGCCCTGTGCCAGTGCCAATGCCAACGAGTGGGCCCCCCCCTGCTTGCTCAGGATCACAGCACTTGCAAAGTTGAAATACTTACCTCTCCCTGCTCCACTGCCGTGATGTCGTCCAGATTTAATGGGCCCACTAATTACTTGAACCAGCCCTACCCCCCACAACTTTAGCCAAATGACCCCCAATTTCAAATGCCTTCCAATTATTATAAGCTAAATTACGATTGACAAGCTTCTGTAACAAGAATGGATGTTTTTGCCATTAAAATGGGCAGTGTAGGTGTTTTCCTGGCCTCCACTCACTGCCGACTATGCTCCCCCATTGACTTGCATTGGGTTTCGTGTTTCGGTCGATACCCGACTTTTCGCGATAATCGGCCGATTCCACTTGACTCGACTTCTAAGATAGTCGGGTTTCGCGAAACACGGCTCGACTCTAAAAAGGTCAAGGTCGCTCAACCCTACTAAGGACTAAAGTTGGGGTTAGGGTTGGGGTTGGGGCTAAATTTAGTGTTAGGGTAGGGGCTAAAGCTAGGGTTAGGGTTGGTGCTAGGGTTAGGGATTGGATTACATTTACGGTTGGGATTAGGGTTATGGTTGGGATTAGGGTTAGGGTTGGAATTAGGGTTAGGGGTGTGTTAGGAGTCGAGTTTCCTCTGCTGCACAGGGGGAATCTCGATCCGTGTCTGCTGCGGTCTCCCATTCTGCTTCGGCCGCAGTGGGCTCTGCTCAGCGGAGGTGTCGCTCCCAGCGTCTTGCTGGGACTGATTCTGTGCAAAGGGTTACTGCTGCCTTTTCTGGCTCTCCTGTTGTACCCTGCACTGATCTGCGGCGAGCGGGCTTCTCTGGGACTAAGTCCTTATTTGCACACACTGAGCATGCCCAGGGCAAGATCTCCCGTTGGAGATCGAGGGTCACATGCTCAGGTACTGCAGCACATCCCATTGGTCCTTTTGGCAGGTCCTGAAAGGGCAAAACTTCTGTAGCTGTTTCCTGTGCTGCAGCTATATAAACTGCGCATGACCGCACGGCCATGCGCTAGTATTGTCTTGATATTATGTGTGTGTGTAGATGGATGTATGTCGATGGATGAAAGCTCCTAAGTATCCCTCCCTAGAGTTGTTGACTGCTCGCGGATGATGGTAGCTATCTAGCGCCCGACTACCCATCTGCACGTAACACACATCACAGCGTCCTGTTGCTGTGCCCGCCAGTACGGCGCCGTGCGCTTCCTCTGCGCTTTCCTTACCCAAGCCTGGGTGGTTAGTGGCGTCCGTCAGTGCGGCACCGCACGCACTCTCGTGCCTATAGATTCTATTTAATAAGTTTCCTTACACACCCAGTTGCGGTGTTGTGCCAGCAAGTGTCTAATCGGACTTCAATCCTGTGTAGGGGTTGAGTTCGCTGACTTCTTGCTCGCGCTCTATGTGCGGTACTGCGGTCCTGTGACGCAACAGGATCGCTTCCTTCACGCAGGGTGAAGTTAACCCATGTGTATATACTTAGTACCACCATATAGGCCGTCTTACTAGCAGCAGGGTCATTTACCTGCACGGTGGACCTCGGACTGCGAACGCACCTAGTTTCATATTATCTATACTTGGTGCGTTCCGCCGGTCCTTAACAGGGTGTGACAGGGATATGTTTGTTGTTAGGGTTATGGTTAGGAGTTTGTTGGGGTTAGGGGTCTGTTGTAGTTTGCATTGTGGTTGGTGTTAGAGGTGTGTTGGGGTTAAGGGTGTGGTTAGGGTTATGGTTTTGGTTGGTATTATGGTTGAGGTCTGTTGGGTTTAGGATTAGCAATAGAATTGGGGGGTTTCCACTGTTTAGGCACATCAGGGGCTTTACAAACGCTACATGGGATCCGATCTCAATTCCAGCCAATTCTGTGTTGTTAAAGTAAAACAGTGCTCCTTCCCTTCCGAGCTCTGCGGTGCACCCAAACAGTGGTTTACTTCCACATATGGGGTATCAGCATACTCAGGACAAATTGGACAACAAATTTTGCAGTCCAATTTCTCCTGTGACCCTTGTGAAAATAAAATTTTGGGGACTAAAAAATCGTTTTTATGGAGAAAAAAAGATTATTTTATTTTCAAGGCTCTGCGTTATAAACTTTAGTGAAACACTTGGTGGTTCAAAATTCTCACAACACATCTAGATAAGTTCCTTGAGGGGTCTAGTTTCTAAAATGGGGTCACTTGTGGGTAGTTTCCACTGTTTAGGCACATCAGGGGCTCTGCAAGTGCCACATGATGCCCACAGACCATTCAATCAAAGTCTGCATTCCAAAACGTCACTACTACCCTTCCAAGCAATGACGGATGTGCCCAAACAGTAGTTTTCTCCCACATATGGGCTACCAGCATACTCAGGACAAATTGAACAACAACTGTTGGGGCCCAATTTCCCCTGTAGAACCTTGTGAAAATAAAAAATTGGGTGCTAAAAAATCATTTCAGTGGAAAAAAAATATTATTTATTTTCACGGCTCTGCGTTATAAACTTTAGTGAAACACTTAGGGGTTAAAAGTTCTCACAATACATCTAGATATGTTCCTTGGGGGATGTATTTTCCAAAATATGGTCACTTGTGGAAGGTTTCTACTGTTTAGGCACACCAGGGGCTCTGGAAACGTAACAAGACTCCCGCCAACCATTCCATCAGTCTGCATTCCAAAGCGTCACTACTTCCCTTCCGAGCTCTGCTGTGCACCCAAACAGTGGTTCTCCCCCACATATGAGGTATCAGCGTATTTAGGATAAACTGCAAAACAACTTTTGGGGTCCAGTTTCTCAGGGGCTCTCCAAACGCGACATGGCGTCAGATCTCAATTCCAGCCAATTCTACATTGAAACAGTCAAAAGGTGCTCCTTTCCTTCCAAGCTCTGCCATACGCCCAAACAGTGGTTTACCCCCATAAATGGGGTATTGGCATATTCAGGACAAGGTGCACAACTTTTTTGATCTAATTTCCTCTGATACCATTGGGAAAATAAACATTTGAGGGCGAAAAATAATTTTTGTGGAAAAAAATATGATTTTTTATTTTCTTGGCTCTACGTTAGAAGCTTCTGTGAAGCATTTAGGAGTTCAAAGTGCTCACTATCATATCCAAAAGTACACACCATGACCATATTGCATGATGTTGTCACACGTTACCATCCGGTCTTGAAGCTAAGTGTAGATACTTTGCTAAATAGCATCTTAGCATTACATTACATTCTATTTGTGCTGAATGTGGAGATATTTCAAATAATGTATCTACACATATGCAGCATGTAGTCATGCATATAATGACATGTGTACAAGCCTGTGAAAAAAGGCAAATTGAATGATTCCAGAAATCTAATGCTGTTTTTTTACATTACAGCTAAGAAAGATAATACTCCTGTCCTGCATCATGACCAGCTGACCAACACGGCAGCAGCATGTCTACTGCATTTGATTAACAGGTGTCTCATCTGAAGGAAGCCAAGACACACAACAGATATCACAATGAGAGATGAGCGATCATTACAAGTTTCGTTTTGATTTGATTCACCAAACTAACCAATGTTCGCCAGACATGTTCAACGAACATACCCGGACCTCATTCAATTCAATGGGAAGACAAGCCAAACATATACACAACACCTTAAAGGGTAACAAAAAGCTTCGCAAACAGGTAAAATTAGTGGCCAACACCATGAAAAGTGAAATCAATTGACCTACAGAACTAATTTTTAAATGGCACAACAGCATTGTGCCATAGATGAGGTGTCAGGTATTGGGCAAGCATTTAGAGATTTGAACTTAAGTTTCAAATAAATCCTGGTGGTTAAGGGAGCGGTATAAGCCTCGTTTGCTCGGATCTCTGATACGTCATTGAACAGCTCTACAGTTACACTCAGGTGACACAAACATCAGTTTCATACAATACTATTGGTAGTAAAATGTACAGGACGTTGACTGATCAATTTACCCACAGTAAAACCTTTTATAATGGCATAGAAGCAGTCATACATGAGGCATGCATGAGGTATCATGGTCTGGGTCAGCATTTACAGCTTTGCATTGAAGTTTCAATTGTGACCTGGTGGTTAAGGGAGCATTGTAAGACCTTTTGCTGGGAGTCCTGATACCTCATGTAGCAGCTCCATTTTGTTTCATAGCAATAATCTTGGTAGAAAAATGTAAGGTTAGTTACACAGATAGTTGAGTTAAAGTAAGTGCAGGTCTGCCTGTCTGGGAGCCCTACTTGAAATGGTGACACACATGAAGGACACTTAACTTGAATTCTCCAGATATCAAAAAACTATTGCCACACACCACAAAAGTGTCATTAATTTCCACAGAGTAGAATTAGCATAATATTCCTCTGACACATCTTCCACTACAGGATACCCACCAGATGGAGACACATCTTTGAGTCTGCACATTACAAAAAATAGTCTGCAACATCTGCAGTAGTAGCAAGCGCAGGCACAGAATCCACAACAAAGGTGGCACAGACTGCAATAACACGAGATCAATGAATGACACTAAAAACACCGTCGCCTACTCTTCAAAGTCTGCGACTGAGGTGCAAAAGTCATTGGAGATCCATGACTTGTTAATCTTAATGGAAGTTAGGCCATTTACACTTTCAGGGAACAGCCAGATGCACTTTTATGGCAGGAAACTACCAGTAGTATTGAAGATATGTTGTGGGAAAATGCCAATTGTCGGGCATGACAAAATCTCCAAGGCGTGAAAGACAAGCTCTGACCACTTTTCCATTCTTCAAGACCAAAATGTAAAAGGGTAAAAATTTCCCCCGATGGCATTGATATTGAGCTCCAGAAATTCCTGCACCATCCTCTGCATTTATTCACAACAGGTCAGACTTGCACTCTGTTCTGCTGGTTCATGGGCTGGTCTAAAAAAATGTGTGAAATGACCCTTAGAAATTGCTTATGCCACTTGCCATGCTGCTGCTAATGTTTTTGCGATAATGCCTTGACGTTCCTGGGGTTGAGCGTCTACAACTGAGATGAACACTGTGTGCCTCACTGCTGTCTTGGGGAAAACCACACTTAAGATTGTTTACAAGCCTGTTTTGACACTCCAGCATGCTTGCGTCTTTTTCCAGGTAGGGAAGCAAAATGTACTCTTGTACCATGGATTTAACAGAGTGGCAAATCTGTAGCTAGCACTATTTTTCACCAAAAGAATATGAGCATCATGTTGAAGATACTGCAGCAAAAAATCTCTCAGGTGTCAGGAACTTCCATGAGGTTCAAGTTCATGGTGTGTAGGTGGTGGGGTAACAGTGAAGGTTGCTTCCTCTGTCCCCTCCCATCACCCATGTACAACAGATAGGGGATCATTTTCTTCTTCATCTCTTGACTGTTGTGTGTCTACCACCTCTTCATCCTCATCCTCTTCAATTAGTTCCTCAAATCTTGCACCTTCACTAATAGTTTGTCTGACACCATGAACCCTCCTTGATCACTGTAATCCACTCTCCCATGGCATCCACCTGTGTGATGATAGTCCAGAACTTAGAGATATTTTTTATCCCTCTCACTCACTCTGTCTGTAGGGGTTAAACAAGTGGATGTTCTGTGGCTGGACACTTGTGAGAAAACACTTGGCATAGTGATGGAGCAAGAAGAAGCAGCAGATGTGGTTAATGGGATGGCCAGTAGTTCGTGGCATTTAGCACATTCATTTTCCCAGACTAAAGCATGTTAATTGCTCTTATGGAAATTCATGCATGTAATGAGTCTTAATTTTGCAAATTTGGCCGAAAACTTGAGTTGGATCACCTCTGCAGTCTCAAAAAAGGCCCTGGCTTGGTAACTCTTGCTAGGTAACCCTTGCTATTTCTGTGAACTGCAGTATTGTGGTGATGGCCACAACCAGAGTTGTGGCTGTGGATGCAGTGCTTGTCGTGGTTGCATTACCTTGTCATGTAAACTCCCTGTCTTCCCTCTCCTCCACCTCCTCTATTGAATTACTCAGCTGCATACTTCTGGGCTCACACCAAGTGGGATCTACAACCTCATCATCATCCTCTCTATTCTTACACTCCTCATCCTGAGAGTCAACCTCCTCCTTTTCCTGCCCTGACACCACAGAACAGTCCACGTGCACTTCTAATATTTGAGTCTCATCAGGATCACCTCCACCCCAGGTAGTTAACTTCTAGTGACCAGGGTATGGATTCTGCTCAGACCCTAGTTCGTCCATCCTAGGATCCAACATAAAAATATTTTGGGCATTAGTGAGTTGCTTTCATTCCCTGGATTCTGTTAATATTTGGAGCAGACCTGTGAGCCTAAGGAATACAATGTGCGAACATCTCTGCAAAATGGCCTATCTGTGATTCTCCACAGTCAGTTGTGCGTTTGGAAATTTGTGATGCAAGGGGAAATAAGGGTGATTAAGGTGCCAACTCTGAGGATTGTACTGTGTGTGATGTTAAGTTGGAGGAAAAGGAGGAGAGGCCACTTGATGAAGTGCTTGATATCCACTGGAGCACATGAACTGCCCTCATCTACAAGGCTTACCGGTCTGTGTCTGTCAAAGAAGGGGAGTGGATCAAACCTCCTCCCTTTCCACCACGACCTTGTTTTTTCACACTCAAATTGTATATACCCTTCACCTTTTTTAACCTGATGTTTCACAACCTTAGACCGACATATTTCAGTCTCCTTTCACTAAATTAACAATCACTATTTATTATTATAATTATTATTATTATTAGACTTTTTTAAAGTGCTATTTATTTCATGGCAATTTACATGCAAAAGGGGCAAATATAGACAAGTACAATGGACATGAGCAAAAAAAAAAGGCACACACAAGTACAGAAGGAGTGAGGACCCTGCCCACGAGGCCTCACAGTCTGCAATGTGCGGGTGAGGATACACTAGGAGAGGGTAGAGTTGGTAATGCTGCGGTTCAGTAGACTGAGGATCACTGCAGGTTGTTTGCTTGTCCTCTTGTTTCCTCACTGCAACACAGTTTGATCCCAAATGATTTGAGTTAGCAAATACGGCCTCCTGGCTGAACCCCTGTATTAGGCGGAACAATATTTAGAAAAAATGTGGCCAGCCTTCTGATTCCTCACTGCAGCACAGTTTAATCACAGACTGTTAGGATTAGCAAATAGGCACTCCTGTCCGGTCCCCTATATTAAGCCAAACGATTTTTAAGAGGAAATGTGTCCTTCTGATTCCTCACTGCAACACAGTTTTAACCAAAACGATTTGGTTTAGAAAACGCAGCCTACTGGCTGAACCCCAATATTAGTCCTATTGATTTTTATGAGGAAATCTCGCCTTCTGATTCCTCACTAAAGGACAGGTTTTGCCTAAATGATGTTGATTAACAAATGTGGCCTCCTGAGAACTGCCACACAGTTTTTGCAGTTTTTTTTTAGTTAGATGCTGTAAGATCGATTTCATACAGGACATGATCCTTTTTAGCTAACTGACAAGTTCACTTTCAGTAGCAGCACTGTGACACTGAGAAAATAGCGACATCAAAACAAGATGTCCACTATTTATATGAGCAGGGACATGTGACTTCGGGAACCAGAAGACCTTGTGTCATCATGATGTTGTGGATAGTTTCTGCGCCCTGATTGGCTGCCGGAATGTACACACATTAAGATATTGAAGAAAACCAAACGATTTATCGTCCGCTGCTCCTCTGACCCAAACACACCCTACCCCTAAAAAAAACGTCCCCTCTGCTCATCATACAGCTCCACTATCGTAGCCAAAGTCCTAACAAAAGCATTGGTGGAAAAGCGACCATGTAACAAACTTTGGCCGACTTTTGCTGAATATGGGTCAAATTTATTTGGAAACTGAACACGAATCCAAATGTGGTCCGTTCATGATGAATTTAAGATTGGCATAAGTTTTCCAAACAAGTTCGCTTATCTCTAGTCACAACTGTAGTCGAGCCAATCCCTCTAATGTCATTCTCTGTATATTTTATGTACTCCATAGTTAGGGCAGGAGAATTGGTCCTCAAGATATTAACCGCTTCCTGAATTTAAAAATCGCGTGTCATTTTAATTTCATGTTTTTACTTTTTTTTACTTTTGCTGAAGTTAAAGGTTTACTTCTTATAAAGTTTTTTCTTTTTATTAAGTTTAACTTTTGTGACTTCGGTGATTTAAAACACAGCAGACACATGAGGTAATGAATGGCAAATCATCTCCTGAAGTTGTTTTCTACCATCCTCTTCCTTTTTTTCGTGCCGATATATATAAATACTGGTGGTTACTTTGAGTCTGTTCATCCCACAAAGGATCACTTGTCTGGGAAGCTGCTGTGTAAATTTGGACGTTTGATTACCTTATTATTTTTGTATTACACTGGGGAACAATTTGAAAAAAAATTTCTGTTGAGTTAGGTTTTTGAGCTGATTTATACTAAAATTGGCATGCTGATTCCAAAAATGTAGTCAGTTTTTTTCTAGCACGTCAAGTTTTTCCTCCACCACTTACCTGCCAGAGAAGCACAATTGCACTGATATCTGTAATAAGACTTGTTATCTGATTACAATTCGACTCATATAGAGCTACGTGGCAACTTGTAAGAGTAGTCACAACTGAGACAGTGTGGTGAGAGGTGTGTGCAGCTCCCAATACGTCATAATTATCAATATCTTTACACAAAAAATTTATCATAGTAGGAATAAATAGGATTTGTGATAGCTTTTCTCTTTACATTGGGCGCGTAGTTGTAATTTATATATCTTTTATGATTTTTTTCTTTGTTAGTTTTCAAAGCTTGTAACTTTACATCTCAGTGTTTTATTTACATATGTACATATTTCCTTTGTTTCAGATCATGTCTGCTCCTTCTTCCTCTCGTCGTAAATGCCTATTTGTACTATTTAAAAAAAAAAAAACACTTTTTAGGTACAGTAGTTTACATATTTTTGAGAAGACAAAAATCCTATAGTTCAAAAACTTGACGTGATAGAGAAAAACTGAGATCATTTCTCGATTCAGCATCCAAAGATTAGTTAAGAACAGTTGTCTGACCTAACGCCTAAAAAATTGTGTTCCCCAGTGTAATTTATCCACAAGAATATTTTCAACAGGAGGATGTAACACAATTGATCTTAACTGAGAATAAAATTGTAAAGGAGAAAAATCTGATGCATAGTAAGTGTACATTCATTTTGGATACTCTCATTGATTTTAGAAATATTTATGCGAGACATAGAGACAAAAAAATGTTTTTCTTTGCAGGTGATTATTAAAGATTAATAATATAAGTCAGTAACTGCTGTACCAGATTATATACTGACCATGGATGGAGGTGAAAAGGAGAGAAGGGTTAAGAATGTCAGGCATTTTTTTCCTGGAGATGAGTGCAGACATATAAAGAAAGCGCAAGTTGTAAATGTTTGTATGAACGTTGTATTGCACTTACCAGACACAAGATAGTCTATGAAGGTACAGAAGATTGGTGACTAGTGTTGAGCATTCCGATACCGCAAGTATCGGGTATCGGCCGATATTTGCGGTATCGGAATTCTGATACCGAGTTCCGATATTTTTGCGATATCGGGAATCGGGATCGGGATGAATATTCATGTGAAAAATAAAGAATAAAAATACAAAATATTCATATACTCACCCTCGGACGTGCCCTGGTTGTAACCGCTGCAACCGGCAACCTCCGTTTCTAAGAATGAGCGAGTGAAGGACCTGCGATGACGTCGCGGCTTGTGATTGGTCAGGCGAGCAGTCACATGAGCGGTCACGCGACCAATCACAAGCCGCGATATCATCGAAGGTCCTTCACCCTGCATTCTTAGGAACGGAGGCTGCCAGTTACACCGCTAAGGTCCAGGGTCGGCCGAATGGGTGAGTATATCCATATTTTTTATTTTTATTCTTTATTTTTTACATGAATATGGATCCCAGGGCCTGAAGGAGAGTTTCCTCTCCTTCAGACCCTGGGAACCATTCCAGGATCACTTCCGATATTTGTGTCCCATTGACTTGGATTGGTATCGGGTATCGGTATCGGCGATATCCGATATTTTTCAGATATCGGCCGAGACAATCCGATACCGATACTTTCAAATATCGGAAGGTATCGCTCAACACTATTGGTGATGGAGTTGCAAGAGCAAAACTAGTGGAGGAGCTGGAAATGAGGAGAATCTAGAGAAGAAGTGGGTACATGTCTACGTAAGGTCTTATAGAGGAGCTTGAGAAGTACCGGAAGAATTGGCAGAGAGAAAAGGGCAGACCAGAAGTACAGTTGAGGATCGGTGTGTTGACATGCTTTTATGCAAGATACACTTTGCTGCTACATTTTTAAACCTATTAAAATACCAAAAAAAGTAAAAGAACATTTTGTACATGGGTCTGATGTACAGTCAACATGAGTTAAATATTAATTATTAACCACTGAGAGAAGTGTCACTGTCTGGATTCAAATAGTAATCATTCAAAGATTGAATATTGCAAGTTTTTTTTTTTTTTAAATTGACACATTTTTGTGTTTTTTTTTCTTTAATTCAAAACATATAAACCTATGCTCCCCACTGTCATAAAGTATAAGGTGTCATGAATAGAAAACATTTTCAAAATCACAGGGATATGTTGAAACTAAGGGGTTAAATCATCAATAACTGATTCATCACAGCTACAGTCGTCAAGGCTGAAGGGCAGGTCGGAAAAAAATGTTTCAATGAATTGTCTTTAATATTTGATTCGTGATTATTCTAAGTTTTATTTTTGCTACGTTATTATTAACCCCTTAAAAACAATGGACTTTTTTGTTTTTTATCTCACCTAATGCAATCAGTCCATATGTTTTGATTTTCACATCAACATAGACATCTGAGGGGTTATTTTTTTATGCTGTAAAGATTGTACTTTTGAAGGACATAACTCATATTAACCGATATAATGTATTGAAAAACAGGAAAAAAACTCCAACTTAGGCAAAATGGTGAACAAAAAGTAACTCTACTATAGTTTTTGGGGGCTTTGTTTTTACAGCATTTATTGTGACCTTGAAATATTGTTGTCCCGTCAGTCCGATTATGATGATATTAAATAAACATCATTTTTTTATCTACTTAAAAGATTAAAGCAAATTCACAATATCGTAAAGAAACTTTGTGTCGTAATTGTAGGAGACCGTAACATTATTATTCCTTTGTTGATGGGGCTAAGAGAGGGCTGTGACCCCGCATCAATGTCGCTGACCCCCCAGAAAGCAACATTTGCACTATAAGATGCACTTTCATTTACCTCTCAAATCTGGGGAAAAAAAGTGCGTCTTATAGTCTGAAAGATACGGAATATGAAGCTAGAGATTTTTTAGTGTATATTTTTGTGTATGTTTTATTGCACTATTTTTGTACACAACAGGGTCTCCTTTTAATGAAGACCTGAAACCAAGTGAAAATGGTTCAATTTCCAATCTTATTAAAATACTGAGTATTATGTTTTCAATCTTTCTTTATTCTGCCAAATGGTTCCAAAGATATGACCCTTTCAATCCTCTCAATATGCAAAGTTTATGCTCCTTACCAATGAATTGCGCACTACATTTCTTTTATTTTTCGCAAAGTCCACTTGTACAGACAATCAAAATTATTGGAAGCACGAAATAAAGAAGAACATTACTCTGGAATGTATTTCTGGATTTACCAGGCAAATAAAAGGAATACTAGTGTGAGGGAAGTGAATAAGAGCATAAATGAGACACTTTTGAACTGATGACCGATCTTGTTGAAGCCCCGTGTACCCTGATGCTGTCATTGTGCTCATTCTTCTATTGATCGTTTTTCTTCTCAGATCAATGTTAGGATAATAAACAATATTCCATTACAAAGGGAAGTAACATGAAAATATATGAGGTAAGTGATAGTGATAAGCTAGAATGGTTGGATTCCCATATTGCATTGTTGTTAAGAAATTTGGTTACTGAATCTGTATTAAAATTTTAAAACATTGTAAAGAAGCCCAATGTAAAAAAAACAATTTACAAACTAGATAAAAATTCCAGTGGAATCTGAATATGCAATAAATTCATCATTGGTTTTTCAGCCATAATTACAATAGGATCTCTGTTAAAATGCCCAGGTTAGAAAATCAGATTTATTTCAGGAAAATATTCCATATAAAATATTTTAACAGAAACCACCCCAACCAAAACAATCTGATAACAGTTTGTGATAAAATAATTTTAATATAAAAGAGGAAAGGAATCAAAGCAATAATTGGGTGGGTAAGAAGTGTGGTGGGAGGAGTGTGCCTTGAAGGAGGTATTTCTTCTCACGACACATCTTTCTAACCATTGACCCATAAAAGCGCTATATCAGCGCGAAACGGCCATCATCAACATCTGCACACTTCTGCCTTCACACTCCCGGGCCATGAAGATTTTTTAATTGTAACTGAATAAAGGATAAATTTTATGGATCCGTGAGTGCTGACTATTTTTCTTTCTTTTGATGGACAGTATTCATAACATTTTTTTTAATCAAACTTCTGTTTTATTTCACCACTAAATTAATTTAAAAAAATGGACTTTTGGTATCACCGTTTTTATAGTGATGAGGATGAACATGATGCACATGATAAAAGCAATTCCCAAAATTTTTTTTAAAGTTTTTAGGTTTTAGTGAAAAAAAACTTAATTCCTAAAAAAAAAAATAATTAACTAAAAAAAAATGAATTAACTAAAAAACTTAAAAAACTACAATAGCAGTAAAAATACTGCCATTGTAATTTTTTTTTTTCATTTCCAGTACATTTTGTGATAAATTAAATGATGTTATTCAAAAAGTAAAAATCATCCCGCAAAAAAGAAGACCTCACAAATCTATGTGTGTATAAAAATACAGAAGCTAAGGCTCTGGGAAAAAGGGGAGGGAAAAAGAAAACAAGGCTGCAGAAGCAGAAAATGGGCCCTTCGAAAAGTAGTTAAATTCTTTTGTTTTTGTTTCATCCTTATCATTTGTGATGCAGCAAACAAGATAAAATAATAACAATGGTGCTTGAAAGTTTTTGAACCCTGCCGAGCAAGTCCTAAAAAATGATAAAACACAAAATCAAACGAATTAGGCAAAAATATCAGATTTTCTAATTTTTTTTAATGAAGTTAATCATTCAGCATTACATATTTGTGCATGGCAAAAATCTGTGAACCTTTAAGAGTACCAAATAGTTTGAGGGTAAAATTAGAGTATGGTGAGCAACCTGTTTAATTTAAAGAAAAGAAAACTATTAAAACATCACTCTAGGATCAAAGTACAGTACTTAATAGCCTGCAAGGTCACGAAAAACTCAGTATAACCTCTAAGCAATTGACATTTATCAGTCAACTAGATTGTGGCCCGATTGTAACGCATCGGGTATTCTAGAATATGCATGTCCCCGTAGTATATGGACAATGATGATTCCAGAATTCGCGGCAGACTGTGCCCGTCGCTGATTGGTCGAGGCAACCTTTATGACATCATCGTCGCCATGGCAACCATTATGACATCTACGTCGATACTGTGCCCATCGCTGAATCAGAAACTTGGGATTTCTACGTCCTTTATGACATCATCGTTGCTGTGCCTGTTGCTGATTGGTCGAGGCCTGGCGGCCTCGACCAATCAGAGACGCGGGATTTCTACGTCGATGCTGTGCCCGTTGCTGATTGGTCGAGGCCTGGCGGCCTCGACCAATCAGAGACGCGGGATTTCTACGTCGATGCTGTGCCCGTTGCTGATTGGTCGAGGCCGCCAGGCCTCGACCAATCAGAGACGCGGGGATTTCTACGTCGATGCTGTGCCGGTCTCTGATTGGTCGAGGCCTGGCGGCCTCGACCAATCAGAGACGCGGGATTTCCAGGACAGACAGACAGACAGACAGAAAGACAGACAGACAGACAGAAAGACAGACAGACGAAAAAACCCTTAGACAATTATATATATAGATAGTTCACCCCAGTAGCAATCCTCCTCACCTCATGTTAGAGGCAGCCTACATTAGAAAGGTCAGAAAATGTCAGATTCCAGTGTAGTGACATTTAGATTATTTAGTACATTGAGGACCAGAGAAAAAATCCAGGTTTGGTCTGGTAAAATAGAAGCCAGGGGCGTAACTACAACAGGTGCAGGGGTTGCAATTGCACCTGGGACCTGGAGCCTAGAAGGCCTCAAAATAGATGAGGTTCACAGCATGACCCAGATGTGACTGTTTAAACACCTGCCCCTGGAAAACGATATAGTCGAAATGTACAGCCCAGTTACAGTTTGTAGCTATCATGGTCTGTTGCTTGTCTAATCCTATTTTCTTTTCTTTAGTTCCGGACCTTGGCTTTTATTTTTACAATCCAACAGGTTTATGACTTTGCCCCTGAATTTGGTATTCTTTTAAAAACCCAACTTTAACCCCTTAATCCCATATGACGTACTATCCCATCAAGGTGACCTGGGACTTAATTCCCAGGGACGGGATAGTACGTCATAGCGATCGGTCTTGCTCACGGGGGAGCATGGCCGATCGCGACCGGGTGTCAGCTATCACAGCTGACATCCAGCACTATGTGGCAGGAGCAGTCACAGACCGCCTCTGGCACATTAACCCCCGACACACTGCAACCAAACATGATCGCAGTGTTCCTGGGGCAATGTTATAAAGTAAAAAAATATATTTAGATGTGTAACAGAAAAAAAATTCCTAAATAAAGAAAAAATATATATATTGTTCCCATAAATACATTCCTTTATCTAAATAAAAAACAATAAAAGTACACATATTTAGTATTGCCGCGTCCGTAACGACCCGACCTATAAAATTGTCCAACTAGTCAACCCCTTCAGTGAACACCATAAAAAAACGAGGCAAAAAACAACGCTTTATTATCATACCTCTGAATAAAAAGTGGAATAGCACGCGATTAAAAAGACAGATATAAATAACCATGGTACCGCTGAAAACATCATCATGTCTAGCAAAAAAAGTTATAGTCCTCAGAAAAAAGTGATGCAAAAATAATTAATTTTTCTATAAAATAGTTTTTATCGTATAAAAGCACCAAAAATTATATAAATGAGGTATCTCTGTAATTGTACTGACCGGGAGAATAAAACTGCTTTATTCATTTTACCAAATGCGGAACAGTATAAACTCCCCCCCTAAAAGAAATTCATGAATAGCTGTTTTTTTGGTCATAATGCACCACAAAAATCGGAATAAAAGCGATCAAATTCAATGTCACATTCACAAAAATGTAACCAGTAAAAACGTCAATTCGTCCCGCAAAAAACAAGACCTCACATGACTCTGTGGACCAAAATATGGAAAAATTATAGCTCTCAAAATGTGGTAACGCAAAAAAAATTTTTTTGCAATAAAAAGCGTCTTTTAGTGTGCGACGGCTGCCAATCATAAATATCCGCTATAAAAGAAGATCAAACCCCCTTCATCACTCCCTTAGTTAGGAAAAAATAAACAAAATTAAAAAATGTATTTATTTCCATTTTCCCATTAGGGTTAGGGCTAGGGTTAGTGCTAGGGTTAGGGCTAGGGTTAGGGCTAGGGTTAGGGCTAGTGTTAGGGCTAGTCTTAGGGCTTGAGTTAGGGTTAGGGTTAGGGCTAGGGTTAAGACTAGGTTAGGGTTAGGGCAAGTGTTAGGGCTAGTCTTATGGCTAGGGTTAGGGTTAGTGTTAGGGCTAGGGATAGGGCTAGGGTTAGAGATGGGGCTAGAGTTAGGGTTTGGATTACAATTACGTATGGGATTAGGGTTAGCGGTGTGTCAGGGATAGGGGCGTGGTTAGGGTTACGGTTGGGATTAGGGTTAGGGGTGTGTTGGAGTTAGGGGTGTGGTTAGGGTTCGGGTTAGGGGTGTGGTTGGGATTAGGGTTAGGGGTGTGTTTGGATTAGGGTTTCAGTTAGAATTGGGGGTTTCCACTGTATAGGCACATCAGGGTTCTCCAAAGACAACATGCGTCTGATCTCAATTCCAGCCAATTATGCGTTGAAAATGTAAAACAGTGCTCCTTCCATTCCGAGCTCTCCCGTGTGCACAAACAGGGGTTTACCCCAACATATGGGGTATCAGCGTGCTCACAACAAATTGGACAACAACTTCTCTTGATACCCTTGGGAAAATAAAAATTTTGGGGCTAAAAAAAATTTTTGTTAGAAAAAATTGATTTATTATTTTCACGGCTCTGCGTTATTAACTGCAGTGAAATACTTGGGGATTTAAAGTTCTCACAGCACATCTAGATAAGTTCCTTGGGGGGGTCTAGGGGTTTAGGTTTCAATATGGGGTCACTTGTGGGGTGTTTCTACTGTTTAGGTATATCAGGGGTTCTTCAAATGCAACGTGATGCTTGCAGACCAATCCATCTAAGTCTGCATTCCAAATGGCGCTCCTTCCCTTCTGAGCTCTGCCATGTGCCCAAACGGTGGTTCCCCCCACATATGGGGCATCAGTGTACTCAGTACAAATTGGACAACAACTTTTGGGGACCAATTTCTCCTGTTACCTTTGGGAAAATAGAAAACTGGGTGTTAAAGATAATTTTTGAGGAAAAAAATATATTTTTTATTTTCACGGCTCTGCCTTATTAACTGTAGTGAAACACTTGGGGGTTCAAAGTTCTCACAACACATCTAGGTAAGTTCCTTGGGGGGTTTAGTTTCAAATATGGGGTCACTTGTGGGGGTTCTTACTGTTTAGGTACATTTGGGGCTCTGCAAACGCAATGTGACGCCTGCAGACCATTCCAACTAAGTCTGCATTCCAAATGGAGCTCCTTCCTTTCCGAGCTCTGCCATGTCCCCAAACGGTGGTTACTCCCCACATATGGGGTATCACCGTACTCAGGACAAATTGGACAACAACTTTTGGTGTCCAATTTCTCCTATTACTATTGGGAAAACTCAAAACTGGGGGCTAAATATAATTTTTGTGGAAAAAAAAAGAATTTTTATTTTCACGGCTCTGCGTCATAAACTGTAGTACTACACTTGGGGGTTCAAAGCTCTCACAACACATCTAGATAAGATCCTTAGGGGGTCTACTTTCAAAAATGGTGTCACTTGTGGGGGGTTTAAATGTTTAGGCACATCAGGGGCTCTCCAAACGCACATGGCGTCCCATCTCAATTCCAGCCAATTTTGCATTGAAAAGTCAGACGGCGCTCCTTCCCTTCCGAGCTCTGCCATGCACCCAAACAGTAGTTTACCCCCAGATATGGGGTATCAGCGTACTCAAGACAAATTGCACAACAACTTTTGGGGTAGAATATCATCTGGTACCATTGGGAAAATAAAAATTTGGGGGCAAAAATTTCATTTTTGTCTAAAGATATTATTTTTTTATTTTTACGGCTCTACAATATAAACTTCTGTGAAGCACTTGGTGGGTCAAAGTGCTCACCACACATCTAGATAAGTTCCTTAGGGGGGTCTACTTTCCAAAATGGAGTTACTTGGGTGGGGGATTCAATGTCTAGGCACATCAGGGGCTCCCTAACGCAACATGGCGTCCCATCTCAATTCCAGCCAATTTTGCATTGAAAAGTCAAACAGCGCTCCTTCCCTTCTGAGCTCTGCTATGCACCAAGACAGTGGTTTACCCCCAAATATGAGGTATCAGCTTACTCAGGACAAATTGCACAACAAAGTTTGGGGTACAATTTCTTCTGGTATCTTTGGGAAAATAAAAAATTGGGGTGAAAAGTTCATTTTTGTGAAAAAATATTATTTTTTATTTTTAAGGCTCTACATAATAAACTTTTGTGAAGCAATTGGTGGGTCAAAGTGCTCACCACACATCTAGATAAGTTCCGTAGGTGGTCAACTTTCCAAATTGGTGTCACTTGTGTGGGGTTTCAATGTTTAGGCACATTAGTGGCTCTCCAAACGCAACATGGCATCCCATCTTAATTCCAGCCAATTTTGCATTGAAAAGTCAAATGGCGCTCCTTCCCTTCCGAGCTCTGCCATGTGCCCAAACAGTGGTTTTACCCCCACATATGGGGTATCGGGGTAGTCAGGACAAATTGTACAACAACTTTTGGGGTCCATTTTCTCCTGTTACCCTTGGTAAAATAAAACAAATTAGAGCTGAAGCAAATTTTTTTGTGAAAAAAAATTAAATGTTAATTTTTTTAAACATTCAAAAAATTCCTGTGAAGACCTAGAAGGGTAAATAAACTTCTTGAATGTGGTTTTGAGCACCTTGAGGGGTGAAGTTTTTAGAATGGTGTCACACTTGGGTATTTTCTATCATATAGAACCCTCAAAATGACTTCAAATGTGATGTGGTCCCTAAAAAAATGGTGTTGTAAAAATGAGAAATTGCTGGTGAAATTTTAACCCGTATAACTCCGTAACAAAAAAAAAATTGTTTCCAAAATTGTGCTGATGTAAAGTAGACATGTGGGAAATGTTACTTATTAAGTATTCTGTGTGACATATCTCTGTGATTTAAGGGCATAAAAATTCAAAGTTGGAAAATTGCAAAATTTTCCAAATGTTTGCCAAATTTCTGTTTTTTTCACAAATAAACACAGATAATATCAAAGAAATTTTACCACTATCATGAAGTACAATATGTCTCGAGAAAACGTTGTCAGAATTACCGGGATCTGTTAAAGTGTTCCAAAGTTATAACTTCATAAATGGACATTGGTAAGAATTGTAAAAATTGGCCCGGTCAATAACGTGCAAACCACCCTTGGGGCTTAAGGGGTTAAAACTATTCTCTCTGCCACATCACTCCACCTGCCAGCAGTGATTCGATGGGTGTAAGTAGCATTCCTAATTAGGGGTTAAAGAATAAAGAAAAGGATTCTCCTGAGACCCATTATATTAAGTTGTTTGTGCATACCCTGTTTTTGGATGCCCTATTAAGAACTGCAAGGATTCTACAAACAAATATAGAAATATATATACTGCAGCAAGAGAACACTGGAGACACTGATCACACTGTACAGGTGCTTCTCAAAAAATTAGAATATCATCAAAAAGTTAATTTATTACAGTTCTTCAATGCAAAAAGTCAAAATCATATATTATATAGATTCATTACAGAGTGATGTATTTCAAGTGTTTATGTCTGTTATTGTTGATGATTATGGCTTACAGCCAATGAAAATCCAAAAGTCATTATGTCAGTAAATTAGAATACCTTCTAACACAAAATGATTTTAAAATTTTAAATGTTGGTCTACTGAAATGTATGTTCAGTAAATGCAGTCAATACTTGGTTGGGGCTTCTTTTGCATCAATTTCTGCATCAATGCGGCGTGGCATGGTGGCAATCAGCCTCTGGCACTGCTGAGGGGTTATGGAAGCCCAGGTTGCTTTGATACCAGCCTTCAGCTAATTTTCAGCGTTGGGTCTGTTGTCTCTCATATTCCTCTTGACAGTACTCAATAGATTCTCTATGGGATTAAGGTCATGTGAGTTTGCTAGCCAAACAAGCACAGGGATACTGTTGTTTATAAACCAGGTATTGGTTTGTCGATAGAAGGAAGCATGAAGTGCTCTAGATGGCTGCGCTGATTTTGGTCCCAATATAACACAGTGGACCTACACCAGCAGATGAAATGGCTTCAAAAACCATCACTGATTGTGGAAACCTCACATTAGACCTCAAGCAGCTTGGATTGTGGCCTCTCCACTCTTAATCCAGACCCTCGGACCCTGATTTCCAAGTGAAATGCAAAATTTACTTTCATCTGAAAACAACACTTTGGACCACTGAGCAACAGTCCGGTTCTTTTTCTCCTTGGCCCAGGTAAGACGTTTTTGGCATTGTCTATTGGTCATGAGTCATGACTGGCCTGAAACAAGGAATGTGACACTTGTAGTCCATGTCCTGGATACATTAGTGTGTGGTGGCTCTGGAAACAATGACTCCAGCAGCAGTCCACTTCTTGTGAATCTCCTCCACATTTTTGAACGGCCTTTTCTTAACAATCCTTTCAAGGCTGCGGTTATCCCGGTTGCTTGTGCACCTTTTTCTACCACATTTATTCCTTCCTCTCAACCTTCCATTAATATGCTTGGATACAGCACTATGTGAACAGCCGGGTTCTTTACCAATGACCTTTTGTGGCTTACCCTCCTTGTGTAGTGTATCAATGACTGCCTTCTGGATGTCTGTCAAGTTAGCAGTCTTTCCCTTGATTGTGGAGCTACTGAAACAGATTAAGGGACCTTTTTAAATGCTTAGGAAGCCTTTGCAGGTGTTTTTGTTCTAATTTACTGAGATAATCACGTCCAGGTTTTCATTGGCTGTAGGCCATAATCATCAACATTAACAGAAATAAACACTTGAAATAGATCACCTTTTGTATTGAAGAACTGAAATAAACTAACTTTTTGCTGATATTGTAATTTTGTGGGAAGCACACACACACACACACACACACACACACATTATATATATATATATATATATATATATATATATATATGTTTCAAACCAAAAGTTTGGACACACCTTCTCATTTAAAGATTTTTCTGTATTTTCATGACTATGAAAATTGTACATTCACACTGAAGGCATCAAAACTATGAATTAACACATGTGGAATTGTATGCTTAACAAAAAAGTGAAACAACTGAAATTATGTCTTATATTCTAGGTTCTTCAAAGTAGCCACCTTTTGCTTTGATGACTGCCTTGCATACTCTTGGCATTTTCTTGATGAGCTTCAAGAGGTAGTCATCGGGAATGGCTTTCCAACAATCTTGAAGGAGTTCCCAGAGATGATTAGCACTTGTTGGCCCTTTTGCCTTCACTCTGCGGTCCAGCTCACACCAAACCATCTTGATTGGGTTCAGGTCTGGTGACTGTGGAGGCCAGGTCATCTGGCGTAGCACCCCATCACTCTCCTTCTTGGGGAAATAGCCCTTACACAGCCTGGAGGTGTGTTTGGGGTCATTGTCCTGTTGAATAATAAATGATGGTCCAACTAAACGCAAACTGGATGGAATAGCATGCCGCTGCAAGATGCTGTGGTAGCCATGCTGGTTCAGTATGCCTTCAACTTTGAATAAATCCCCAACAGTGTCACCAGCAAAGCATCCCCACACCATCACAACTCCTCCTACATGCTTCACAGTGGGAACCAGTCATGAAAATACAGAAAAATCTTTAAATGAGAAGGTGTGTCTAAACTTTTGGTCTGTACTATATAAATTATATATATATACAGTGGGGCAAAAAAGTATTTAGTCAGTCAGCAATAGTGCAAGTTCCACCACTTAAAAAGATGAGAGGCATCTGTAATTTACATCATGGGTAGACCTCAACTATGGGAGACAAACTGAGAAAAAAAAATCCAGAAAATCACATTGTCTGTTGTTTTAACAATTTATTTGCATATTATGGTGGAAAATAAGTATTTGGTCAGAAACAAAATTTCATCTCAATACTTTGTAATATATCCTTTGTTGGCAATGACAGAGGTCAAACGTTTTCTGTAAGTCTTCACAAGGTTGCCACACACTGTTGTTGGTATGTTGGCCCATTCCTCCATGCAGATCTCCTCTAGAGCAGTGATGTTTTTGGCTTTTCGCTTGGTAACACGGATTTTCAACTCCCTCCAAAGGTTTTCTATAGGGTTGAGATCTGGAGACTGGCTAGGCCACTCCAGGACCTTGAAATGCTTCTTACGAAGCCACTCCTTCGTTGCCCTGGCGGTGTGCTTTGGATCATTGTCATGTTGAAAGACCCAGCCACGTTTCATCTTCAATGCCCTTGCTGATGGAAGGAGGTTTGCACTCAAAATCTCACGATACATGGCCCCATTCATTCTTTCATGTACCCGGATCAGTCGTCCTGGCCCCTTTGCAGAGAAACAGCCCCAAAGCATGATGTTTCCACCACCATGCTTTACAGTAGGTATGGTGTTTGATGGATGCAACTCAGTATTCTTTTTCCTCCAAACACGACAAGTTGTGTTTCTACCAAACAGTTCCAGTTTGGTTTCATCAGACCATAGGACAATCTCCCAAATCTCCTCTGGATCATCCAAATGCTCTCTAGCAAACTTCAGACGGGCCCGGACATGTACTGGCTTAAGCAGTGGGACACGTCTGGCACTGCAGGATCTGAGTCCATGGTGGCGTAGTGTGTTACTTATGGTAGGCCTTGTTACATTGGTCCCAGCTCTCTGCAGTTCATTCACTAGGTCCCCCCGCATGGTTCTGGGATTTTTGCTCACCGTTCTTGTGATCATTCTGACCCCACGGGGTGGGATTTTGCGTGGAGCCCTAGATCGAGGGAGATTATCAGTGGTCTTGTATGTCTTCCATTTTCTAATTATTGCTCCCACTGTTGATTTCTTCACTCCAAGCTGGTTGGCTATTGCAGATTCAGTCTTCCCAGCCTGGTGCAGGGCTACAATTTTGTTTCTGGTGTCCTTTGACAGCTCTTTGGTCTTCACCATAGTGGAGTTTGGAGTCAGACTGTTTGAGGGTGTGCACATGTGTCTTTTTATACTGATAACAAGTTTAAACAGGTGCCATTACTACAGGTAATGAGTGGAGGAAAGAGGAGACTCTTAAAGAAGAAGTTACAGGTCTGTGAGAGCCAGAAATCTTGATTGTTTGTTTCTGACCAAATACTTATTTTCCACCATAATATGCAAATAAATTGTTAAAAAAACAGACAATGTGATTTTCTGGATGTTTTTTTCTCAGTTTGTCTCCCATAGTTGAGGTCTACCTATGATGTAAATTACAGACGCCTCTCATCTTTTTAAGTGGTGGAACTTGCACTATTGCTGACTGACTAAATACTTTTTTGCCCCACTGTATATATATATATATATATATATATATATATATATATATATATATATATATATATATATAGTTGTGATCAAGAGTTTACATACCCCAGCTGAATTTTTGCTTTCTTGGCCTTTTTTTCAGAGAATATAAATGATAACACCAAAACTCTTTCTCCACTCATGATTAGTGGTTGGGTGAAGCCATTTATTGTCAAACTACTGTGTTTTCTCTTATTAAATCATAATGACAATCCAAAACATCCAAATGACCCTGTGACCCTGGTCAAAAGTTCACATACCCCATTTCTAAATACCGTGTATTGTCCCCCGCTAACATCAATGATCGCTTGATGTCTTTTGTGGTAGTTGTGGATGACATTCTTTATTTTCTCAGATGGTAAAGCTGCCCACTCTTCTTGGCAAAAAGCCTCCAGTTCCTGTAAATTCCTGGGCTGTCTAGCATGAACTGTTTGCTTGAGATCTCTCCAGTTTGACTCAATGATATTGAGGTCAGGATACTGAGATGGCCACTCCAGAACCTTCACTTTGTCCTCCTGTAGCTAATGACAGGTCAACTTGACCTTGTGTTTTGGATCATTGTCATGTTGAAACATCCAAATACGTCCCATGCGCAGCTTCCGGGTTGATGAGTGCAAATTTGCCTCCAACATTTGCTGATAACGTGCTGCATTCATCTTTCCTTCAATTTTGACCAAATTTACTGTGCCAGTAGTTTTGAGGCTTGTGTATGCACTGTTTTGCGTATTGTAGGTGAGACACTTGAGAAAATAATCTTTATTTTTACATAGCCTAACATATTCTGCAGCGCTTTACAGTTTGCACACATTATCATCGCTGTACCCATTGGGGCTCACAATCTAAATTCCCTATCAGTATGTCTTTGGAATGTGGGAGGAAACTGGAGTACCTGGAGGAAGCCCCCGCAAACACTGGATGAACATACAAACTCTTTGCATATGTTGTCCTTGGTGGGATTTGAACCCAGGACTCCAGCGCTGCAAGGCTGCAATGCTAACCACTGAGCCACTGTACTGCCACTTTGTGGCATTTGAGCAGTAATAGCAACTGGACCATGCAGCCCAATTTTTTTATGTGCCTCCATATTGTGCATCTTGGAACAGCCACATTGCTAGGATTCAGAGAATCCTGTATTTCAACTGTTATTTGTGGGTTTTTCTTTGCATTTCGAACAATTTTCCTGGCAGTTGTGGACAACATTTTTGTTGGTCTACCTGTCCGTGGTTTTGTTTTTTCAGAGCCCCTCATTTCCATTTATTAATCACAGTTTGAACACTGCTGACTGGCATTATCAATTCCTTGGATATCTTTTTGTATCCCTTTCCTGTTTTATACAGTTCAACTACCTTTTCCCATAAATCCGTTAAAGGGAACCTGTCACCCCCCCAGCATTTTTAACTAAAAGAGCCATCTTGTGCAGCACTAATGCTGCATTCTGTCAAGGTGGCTCTTTTATTTGAGGTCCCTTCCAACACGGAAATATTAATTTTTATAATTTGCCCGCCATGCCTGTAGTCTGTCCGGGGGGCATGTCTTTTCCCCTCGGACACAAACGCCTCCTAGTCATCATTGATTTCCTCCGTGTGCCGGGCGCCTCCTCCTCTGCCTTCACTTATGTCCCCGGTGCCTGCGCTGTAAGCTTTTTTCGGGCATGCGCAGTTTGCGCTGGCCTTCGGCTCCCTCACATGATGGGAACTTACAGTGCTGGTGCCGGAGACGTTAATGAAGGCACAGGAGGCGGCGCCCAGTGCACGGAGGAAATGAGTGATGGCTGGGAGGCGTTTGTGTCCGGGGGGAAAAGACATGCCCCCCGGACAGAATACAGGTATGACGTAATATTATAATACCATAAAATATTATGCTTACTTGTAGTTTATCACTAGCAACATTTGTGTTGTCCAATTTTGGCGCCTTATGATATTTTGATTAGAAACCATTTTATTTTCATTCATACAGGAGAACAACACTACTACGGACCCAGATTTTTATCTTCTAGGATTTCAACTCAGCCATCAATTAAATATTTTCTTGTTCTGTCTTCTCCTGGTGGTTTACTGTTTGACAATATGTGGGAACTTCCTAATCATCATCCTTGTTTCCACCAGTAAAAGTCTCCACACTCCAATGTACTTCTTCCTAACACAACTGTCCATCACTGACATCTTGTTACCAACTGATATCCTCCCGAACACACTCCATATTCTACTTAATAATGGGGCGAGCATTACTTTTATATGCTGCTTGAATCAGTTTTATTTTTTCGCTGCCTCTGAAGTATTTGAATGTTTTCTTCTCACGGTGATGTCTTATGACCGATATGTGGCCATCTGTAATCCTCTTCATTACAACTCTATTATGACAGGTACCCATTGTCTAAGAATGGCCACCATGTGTTGGGTGTTGGGTTTTTCCATTACGCTGATGTACTGTGTAACAATATCTGTGCTGACGTTTTGTGGACCGAATATCATTGACCATTTTTTCTGTGATCTTGTTCCTCTGATAGAATTAGCCTGTTCTAACACTATCACTATTGAGTTAGAAGCTTATGTAACATGTATACTAGTATTGGTCATCCCCATCATAATAGTTATTATTTCTTATATTAATATTATTGTCACCATCCTGCGCTTTCAGTCTAAAGTCAGTAGACAGAAAGCCTTCTCCACGTGTAGCGCCCACCTCATTGTAGTCTCCATATTCTACATTACTCTATTAAGTGTTTATCTTTCTCCAAAAGGAGGAAAATCTTTGAAGGTTGACAAAATCCTGTCTCTGCTATATACTGTGTTTACTCCATTGATGAACCCCATTATATACAGTCTGAGAAATTCTGATATCAAAAAATCTCTAAAGGAATTTACCAATAAATGTGTAATTTGTCAGGATGGTAAAAATAAGCTATAAATCAATTATGGAAAATAAAAATATTTTTAGGAAAGTTGAGCAATTTTTCATAACGTATTCTTTAAACTTGATACTTTCAATTTTGGATCTTGAATGACTTGTTTGTGATTAACAGTACTCATAAAATAAGCATTAGTATAAATTAACCCTCTTTACACTCTTGGCTTTGTTCCCTTGGCTACTTAACCAATGTCCAATATGCTCGTGTGTCCAATCATCAAATTAATGGCTACAGATGATGTGTGCTCCGACATGGCATCATCTTTACAGAACAGGAAACAAACACAATCTGTAGAGGATACAGTGCCTTGCGAAAGTATTCGGCTCCCTGGAACTTTCCAACCTTTTCCCACATATCATGCTTCAAATAAAGATACCAAATGTAAATTTTTGGTGAAGAATCAACAACAAGTGGAAAACAATTGTGAAGTTGAACGAAATTTATTGGTTATTTTACATTTTTGTGGAAATTCAAAAACTGAAAATTGGGACGTGCATTATTATTCGGCCCCTTTACTTTCAGTGCAGCAAACTCACTCCAGAAGTTCATTGTGGATCTCTGAATGATCCAATGTTGTCCTAAATGCCTAATGATGATAAATATAATCCACCTGTGTGTGATCAAGTCTCCGTATAAATGCACCACCTCAGTGATAGTCTAAGGGTTCTGTTTGAAGCACAGAGAGCATCATGAAGACCAAGGAACACAACAGGCAGGTCCGTGATACTGTTGTGGAAAAGTTTAACCCCTTCATGACCGGGGGATTTTTCGTTTTTCCGTGTTCATTTTTCGCTCCCCTCCTTCCCAGAGCCATAACTTTTTTATTTTTTCGTCAATTTGGCCATGTGAGGGCTTATTTTTTGCGGGACGAGTTGTACTTTTGAACGACATCATTGGTTTTAGCATGTCGTGTACTAGAAAACGGGAAAAAAATTCCAAGTGCGGTGAAATTGCAAAAAAAGTGCAATCCCACATTGGTTTTTTGTTTGGCTTTTTTGCTAGGTTCACTAAATGCTAAAAATGACCTGCCATTATGATTCTCCAGGTCATTACGAGTTCATAGACACCAAACATGACTAGGTTATTTTTTATCTAAGTGGTGAAAAAAAATTCCAAACTTTGCTAAAAAAAAAAAAAAAAAAATTGCGCCATTTTCCGATACTCGTAGCGTCTCCATTTTTCGTGATCTGGGGTCGGTTGAGGGCTTATTTTTTGTGTGCCGAGATGACGTTTTTAATGATAGCATTTCAGTGCAGATACGTTCTTTTGATCGCCGGTTATTGCATTTTAATGCAATGTCGTGGCGACCAAAAAAACGTAATTCTGGCGTTTCGAGTTTTTTTCCCGCTACGCTGTTTAGCGATCAGGTTAATACTTTTTTTTATTTGATAGATCGGGCAATTCTGAGCGCGGCGATACCAAATATGCGTAGATTTGATATTTTTTTTATTGATTTATTTTGATTGGGGCGAAAGGGGGGTGATTTAAACTTTTATGTTTTTTTTATTTTTTTCACATTTTTTTAAACTTTTTTTTTTTACTTTTGCCATGCTTCAATAGCCTTCATGGGAGGCTAGAAGCAGGCACAACGCGATCGGCTCTGCTACATAGCAGCGATCTGCTGATCGCTGCTATGTAGCAGAATTGCACGTGTGCTGTGAGCGCCGACCACAGGGTGGCGCTCACAGCGACGGGCAATCAGTAACCATAGAGGTCTCAAGGACCTCTATGGCTACAATGGAGACGCATCGCCGACCCCCGGACATGTGACGGGGGTCGGCGATGACGTCATTTCCGGCCGCCCGGCCGGAAGCGGTAGTTAAATGCCGCTGTCTGCGTTTGACAGCGGCATTTAACTAGTTAATAGGTGCGGGCAGATCGCGATTCTGCCCGCGCCTATTACGGGCACATGTCAGCTGTTCAAAACAGCTGACATGTCCCGGCTTTGGTGCGGGCTCACCGCGGAGCCCTGCATCAAAGCAGGGGAGCCGGCATCGGACGGTATAGTACGTCCGATGCCGGTAAGGGGTTAAAGCCGGATTTGGATACAAAATGATTTCCAAAATGTTCAACATCCCAAGGAGCACTGTGCAAGCGATCATATTGAAATGGAAGAAGTATCACACCACTGCAAATCTACCAAGACCCGGCCGTCCCTCTAAACTTTCATCTCAAACAAGGAGAAGACTGATCAGAGATGCAGCCAAGAGACCCATGATCACTCTGGATGAACTGCAGAGATCTACAGCTGAGGTGGGACAGTCTGTCCATAGGACAACAATCAGTCGTACACTGCACAAATCTGACCTTTATTGAAGAGTGGCAAGAAGAAAGCCATTTCTCAAAGATATCAGTAAAAAGTGTTGTTTAAAGTTTGCAACAAGCCACCTGGGAGACACCAAACATGTGGAAGTAGGTGCTCTGGTTAGATTGAACCAAAATCGAACTTTTTGGCAACAGTACCAAACGATATGTTTGGTGTAAAGGCAACACAGCTCATCACCCTGAACACACCATCCCCACTGTCAAACATGGTGGTGGCAGCATCATGGTTTGGGCCTGCTTTTCTTCAGCAGGGACAGGGAAGATCGTTAAAATTGATGGTTAGATGGATGGAGCCAAATACAGGACCATTATGAAGAAAACCTGTTGGAGTCTGCAAAAGACCTGAGGCTGGGACTGAGATTTGTCTTCCAACAAGACAATGATCCCAAACGTAAAGCAAAAACTACAATGGAATGGTTCACAAATAAACGTATCCAGGTGTTAGAATGGCAAAGACAAAGTCCAGACCTCAATCCAATCTAGAATCTGTGGAAATAGCTGAAAACTGCTGCTCTGAAACGATCTCCATCAAACTTCACTGAGCTCGAGCTGTTTGAAAAGGAAGAATGGGCGAGAATTTCAGTCTCTTGAAGTACAAAACTGATAGAGACAGACCCCGAGCGACTTGTAATCGCAGCAAAAGGTGGCGCAACAAAGTATTAAATTAAAGGGGCCAAATAATATTGCACGCCCTGCTTTTCAGTTTTTGATTTTCCACAAAAATCTAAAATAACCAATAAATTTCATTCAACTTCACAATTGTGTTCCACTTGTTGCTGATTCTTTACCAAAAATTTACTTTTAGAATCTTTATGTATAAAGCATAAGTGGGAAAAGGTTAAAAAGTTCCAAGGGGCTGAATACTTTCGCAAGGCACTGTATATCAGGTAAGGCTGGTTTCACACTTGCGTTTTTAAACGCATGCGTTTTTTAAAAATAGCATGGTGAAAAAACGCATGTAAACGCGTGCAAAACCCCGCGTTTTTTAGACGCATGCGTTTTTGCATGTGGTGAAAAAAACGCGGCATTTTGACGCGTTTACATGTGTTTTTTCATGCGTTTGCGTTTTTTAAACGCATGCTGAGAAATGTGTGACAGCTGCCAATCATCAAAATAAAGTAAAAAACCCACTATAAACAGAAATAGCTAGGGTTAGGGGTAGGGATCCTAACCCTAACCCTACCCCTACCCCTAACCCTACCCCTAACTCTAACCCTAACCCTAACCCTACCCCTAACCCTAACCCTAATCCCTCACCTGATCCACCCGCCATACTCACCTATACAGCATCATGGGGGATGACTCAGCCCCAGGAGTGGCACCTGACCGGATCCACCTGCCATAATCACCTATACGGCATCACAGGGGATGCTGTAACGGATGGGGTACTAACTGGATCCATCGATCCCAATCAAAGCACGGTGGCTCACTTGTTAGCGCTGCGGCCTTGCTGAGCTGGCGTCACGGGTTCGAATCCTGTTGTGTCATACATTCAGAAAGGGAAAAATCTCAGGTGTTATGTCAAGGACACTTCCAGGGAACTTGGGGAAGGTTTGCAGGAAGGGTCCTTGACACTTTGAAAAATTTTGAGACAATACTGATTTTGTAAAAAAAATCTCACATTTTCCCTACTTCAACCTCAGGGGTCGTCAATATGTTGTAAAGTACCCCAAGATAGAGATAGTGTGGGTAAAGTGTCTGGTTCATGGGAGCAAAGTTGAATTTTCGGTGAAAAACCACATTTTCATACTCTAAAAATTTCAGACAAGTGTCAGACTTCCATGCGGGGAAAACAGCTGGAGGTGTAACGAGGACGCTTCCAGGAGCCTGGGGAAGCTTTCAGGAAGCGTCCTTGGGACTTGCGGGTCCCAAGTGAGAGAGGTGAATCTGGGTGACCCGAGCTTGGCAGAACCCTTCCCACTGGGGGTCCTGGATCTCTGGAGGTTATCACTGTCATAAGGGCACATCTTGAGACCTCACCCAGGTGAGGGCTCTCGGAAGGCGGACACCCTTCTGTCTTTGTCCCCCAAGAGCAGGCTCGGTGTTTGTCGGAAGTCTTCTGCGGACGTTGGCTGGGCACATGTCCCAAGTGAGAGAGGCGAATCTGGGTGACCCGAGCTTGGCAGGACCCTTCCCACGGGGGTCCTGGTTCTCTGGAGGTTATCACTGTCATAAGGGCACATCTTGAGTCCTCACCCAGTTGAGGGCTCTCGGAAGGCGGACGCCCTCCTGTCTTTGTCCCCCCAGAGCAGGCTCGGTGATTGTCGGAAATCCCCTGCAAATGTTGGCTGGTAGCGTGTCCCAAGTGAGAGAGGCGAATCTGGGTGACCCGAGCTTGGCAGGACCCTTCCCATGGGGGTCCTGGTTCTCTGGAAGTTATCACTGTCAGAAGGGCACATCTTGAGACCTCACCCAGGTGAGGGCTCTCGGAAGGCGGACACCCTTCTGTCTTTGTCCCCCCAGAGCAGGCTCGGTGTTTGTCGGAAATCCCCTGCGGACGTTGGCTGGTCACATGTCCCAAGTGAGACAGGCGAATCTGGGTGACCCGAGCTTGGCAGGACCCTTCCCACAGGGGTCCTGGTTCTCTGGAGGTTATCACTGTCATAAGGGCACATCTTGAGTCCTCACCCAGGTGAAGGCTCTCGGAAGGCGGACGCCCTTCTGTCTTTGTTTCCCCAGAGCAGGCTCGGTGTTTGTCGGAAGTCTTCTGCGGACGATGGCTGGGCGCGTGTCCCGAGTGAGAGGCGAATCTGGGTGACTCGAGCCTGGAGGGACCCTCCCCACAGGGGACCTGGTTCTCTGGAGGTTATCACTGTCATAAGGGCACATCTTGAGACCTTACCCAGGTGAGGGCTCTCGGAAGGCGGACGTCCTTCTGTCTTTGTCCCCCAAGAGCAGGCTCGGTGTTTGTCGGAAGTCTTCTGCGGACGTTGGCTGGGTGCATGTCCCAAGTGAGAGAGGCGAATCTGGGTGACCCGAGCTTGGCAGGACTCTTCCCATGGGGTCCTGGTTCTCTGGAGGTTATCACTGGCATAAGGGCACATCTTGAGTCCTCACCCAGGTGAAGGCTCTCAGATGGTGGACGCCCTTCTGTCTTTGTCCCCCCAGAGCAGGCTCGGTGTTTGTCGGAAATCTTCTGCGGACGTTGGCTGGGCGCGTGTCACGAGTGAGAGAGGCGAATCTGGGTGACTCGAGCCTGGAGGGACCCTCCCCACAGGGGACCTGGTTCTCTGGAGGTTATCACTGTCAGAAGGGCACATCTTGAGACCTTAACCAGGTGATGACTCTCGGAAGGCGGATGCCCTTCTGTCTTTGTCCCCCCAGAGCAGGCTCGGTGTTTGTCAGAAGTCTTCTACGGACGTTGGCTGGGCACGTGTCCCAAGTGAGAGAGGTGAATCTGGGTGACCCGAGCTTGGCAGGACCCTTCCCACGGGGGTCCTGTTTCTCTGGATGTTATCACTGTCATAAGGGCACATCTTGAGTCCTCACCCAGGTGAGGGCTCTCGGAATGTGGACGCCCTTCTGTCTTTGTCCCCCCAGAGCAGGCTCGGTGTTTGTCAGAAGTCTTCTGCGGACGTTGGCTGGGCGCGTGTCCCGAGTGAGAGAGGCGAATCTGGGTGACCCGAGCTTGGCAGGACACTTCCCATGGGGGTCCTGGTTCTCTGGAGGTTATCACTGGCATAAGGGCACATCTTGAGTCCTCACCCAGGTGAAGGCTCTCGGAAGGTGGATGCCCTTCTGTCTTTGTCCCCCCAGAGCAGGCTCGGTGTTTGTCGGAAATCTTCTGCGGACGTTGGCTGAGCGCGAGTCCCGAGTGAGAGAGGCAAATCTGGGTGACTCGAGCCTGGAGGGACCCTCCCCACAGGGGACCTGGTTCTCTGGAGGTTATCACTGTCAGAAGGGCACATCTTGAGACCTCACCCAGGTGAGGGCTCTCGGAAGGCGGACACCCTTCTGTCTTTGTCCCCCCAGAGCAGGCTCGGTGTTTGTCGGAAATCCCCAGCGGACGTTGGCTGGGCGCATGTCCCAAGTGAGAGAGGCGAATCTGGGTGACCCGAGCTTGGCAGGACCCTTCCCACGGGGGTCCTGCTTCTCTGGAGGTTATCACTGTCATAAGGGCACATCTTGAGTCCTCACCCAGGTGAGGGCTCTCGGAAGGCGGACGCCCTTCTGTCTTAGGCTCCCAGAGCAGGCTCGGTGTTTGTCAGAAGTCTTCTGCAGACGTTGGCTTGGCACGTGTCCCAAGTGTGAGAGGCGAATCTGGGTGACCCGATCTTGGCAGGACCCTTCCCACAGGGGTCCTGGTTCTCTGGAGGTTATCACTGTGATAAGGGCACATCTTGAGTCCTCACCCAGGTGAGGGCTCTCGGAAGGCGGACGCCCTTCTGTCTTTGTACCCAAGTCTTCTGTGGACGTTGGCTGGGCGCGTGTCCCGAGTGAGAGAGGCGAATCTGTGTGACCCGAGCTTGGCAGGACCCTTCCCACGGGAGTCCTGGTTCTCTGAAGGTTATCACTGTCATAAAGGCACATCTTGAGTCCTCACCCAGGTGAGGGCTCTCGGAAGGTGGACGTCCTTCTGTCTTTGTCCCCCCAGAGCAGGCTCGGTGTTTGTCAGAAGTCTTCTGCGAACGTTGGCTGGGCTCGTGTCCCGAGTGAGAGAGGCGAATCTGGGTGACCCGAGCTTGGCAGGACCATTCCCACGGGGGTCCTGGTTCTCTGGAGGTTATCACTGTCAGAAGGGCACATCTTGAGACCTCACCCAGGTGAGGGCTTTCGGAAGGCGGACACCCTTCTGTCTTTGTCCCCCCTGAGCAGGCTCAATGTTTGTCGGAAATCCCCTGCGGACTTTGGCTGGTCGCGTGGCCCGAGTGAGAGAGACGAATCTGGGTGACCCGAGCCTGGAGGGACCCTCCCCACGGGGGGTCCTGGTTCTCTGGAGGTTATCACTGTCAGAAGGGCACATCTTGAGACCTCACCCAGGTGAGGGCTCTCGGAAGGCGGACACCCTTCTGTCCCTATCCCCTAGAGCAGGCTCGGTGTTTCTCTGTAGGATGTCCCCACCATTCTGGTTTTTGTGTCCCGAGGTGTATCCTCGCAGCTTGGCCTGAACAAACATCCACCTTCATCGGTGGGGACAGCGATGACCATGGTTGAGCTCTTTGGGCGCGGCTGGGAGGCAGACACCCCCACCCGCCCCAGCTCAGACCCTGGCTGAGTGGACTCCAAGGGGGGCTTAATAAACGGCCTGTGGAAGTCGGCGGAGGGCTTAATAGTCGGCCCTGCGGAAGTCGGAGGGGGCTTAATAGTTGGCCTGTGGAGGCTGTCTGACGGCTTAATAGTCACCCTGAGTACGCCAAAGAGACTCTCCAAGGTGGGGGCACAGTGTGAGTTCCATGGGCGGAAAGTTGAATTTTGAGCGAAAAACCATATTTTCGCACAGAAAAAAACCAATGTCAGACGTGTGTCAGACTTCCAGGCGGGGGGGAAGCCACTGGAGGTGTACCGAGGACGCTTCTAGGAGCCTGGGGAAGATTTTCGAGAAGTGTCCTTGACATTTTGAGAAAATCCTGATTTTGTGAAAAATGACACGCTTCCCCTACTTCCACCACAGGGGGGCGTCAATATGTTGTAAGGCACCCCGAGGCGGTGACCTAAGTGTGGGTGAAGTTTGCGGGTAACGCGCGGAAAGTCGAATTTTGCGTGAAAAACCATATTTTCATACTAATTTCAGACAAGTGTCAGACTTCCAGGCAGGGGGAAACCGCTGGAAGTGTACCGAGGAGGCTTCCAGGAGCCTGGGGAAGCTTTTCCGGAAGTGTCCTTGATACTTAGAAAAATTTTGAGAAATTTCCGATTTTGTGAAAAATGACCCCTTTCCCCTACTTCCACCCTAAAGGGGCGTCAATATGTTGTAAAGCACCCCAAGACATAGACCCAAGCGGGGGCAAAGTTTGGGTCTGATGGGTGGAACACGGAAAAAAAACGCAATTTTCCACTTAGAACAAACAGAGAACTTTCAGACTTCCAGGCGGGGGGAAAGCTCTGAGGCTGTACCGAGGACACTTCCATGGCCCCCGGATTGATTTTCAAGAAAGAGTCCTTGGGCGAGGTGTTTTTGGCTTCCGGGAGCTGTAGAACCTGAGGAAATTTGTTCCGCTCGCCGGTTCCAGGTGTTTCCGGCTAGTCCAGGTCCTAGCTACGCCGCCTGGCCGCCAAATTCCGCAAAATCGAAAAAAAAAAAATAGAACCGGAATGAGGGAATTTCTGGCCGCCGGATCCGCCGCACAGCTCCAGGAAGTCGGACACTTTTTGGCTTCGCTCCCTTAAAGTGGGGGGTCTGTGTTTTGCCATACAAATACCCACTTTTGCACACCAGCTGCAGGATATAGGAGAGAGGGGTACCTCTCGGGCCTACTGATTTCCGTTGTTTTCGTGGTTCCTCGAGTCGGGTAGGCGGTTTGGCGAGTACCCCCCTGTTTGCATGGAAGTCCGCCCTCGCGTCGAGACCAGGCTTCCGCAGCTCCAGGGGGACTCTTGCCGGTCGTCTGTCCCAAGTCAGAGATGCGTTTCCCGGGTCTCCTGAGCCCGAACAGACCATCCCCACGCGGGTTCTGGTTCTCCGAGGGTGATGGATGTAGGAAGGGAGGCAAATCTGGAGTCTTCGTCCCGAGGAGGGCTCCAGAAGGGCGGATTGCTCCTTCTGACTCGGTCCCCTCAGAGCAGGCTTGGCGTTTCTCTGCGTCGGATGTCTCCCGCTTCCACGCCACCGGGGAGACCTACGAGAGAATCGCACCGTGACCCGGATTCCATCTCGAGGGCACCCGTAGCGTGTCAGAGAGGTACCTCCAGGACTATCGGACACGCTTCTTCCCCGTCTCCCCGAGGGGAAGGATGGCAGCAGGTGGGGTTCACCCATGCCCCCCCGGCTCTTCCTCCGATCGATTTGGCTCAGCACTCCCGGGTGGGGAGGTGGTGCCGCTCGCTCGGCCCGGGCTTTGGAGCCCACGTCCGTCTACGGCGGGCGGTCTCCTTCCTCTTTTACCCCCCCGGGATTCAGGCACTCGTCCTTGGGCGTGCACGCCGGCAGTCGCCTTCCATTTGCGGACGGTGGCGGCCGAGCAGTGGGGGAGTTTGACCCGAACTGTGGTACGGCAGGGGTCCAACGACCCGCATGGGCGAACGGCGGGGCGCCCACTCACCTTGGCGTGGGGGCCCGCCGTCCAAATCGCTCCCCGCGTGGGGTAGCACACCGATCTTCTCCAAGGGTGGCCCTTTGACTTCCAGATGCGCTGCTCGCCCGCGGAGGCCCGCGCCGACCCCCCAGCATCCGAAGGGCAGCCTCCACGGTGGACATCGGCGAGAGCGGCGGCGGTGGGTGGCACTTCCACGCCACCGCCGAGCTCCACGGTCTCCAGTCTTTTCCCGAGCCCCTACGATAGTGGGGGGACGACAGACGCGTGGGGAGGCAGGCGATTGGGTTCTCACCGCGTGGTGTGCCTGGCCGAACGCCGTCACCTTCCCCTCGTCCGCCATCCTCCGAGGCGGCTCGGCAGGGAGCGCGACAGCGAGAGGGAGAGCGAGAGAGAGACCAAGCGGACGCCCCAGAGCAAGAAGGGAGGATGGAGAAGGGAAAGACGAATCGTACACGAGGGGGTAAAAGAGTTTGGCGAAGGGAGTACCCGGCGAACTGCCGCCCCAGGCTTCTTCTGTTCTCAACAGCGGAGGCATGGTTTTGGGGGGGAGACGCCGCTCGGTTGGCCTCCTTTGAGGTTATGGGCAAGAGCCCGGGACGATGGACTACGCTGGAGGGCGACGCTGACACGGCCAGGCCGACTACGCCCCGCGCGACCTCCACGTCGTTGGTGGGCTTTGCGCTGGAGCCGCGGTGGACCCCGAAGGCCAGCCCCCCTCTCCCACTCCTCACGCCCATCCGCCGGTGGGTCGAAGACCCCCGTGGCGGAGGCGGGTCTAAGCCAGACAGAGGCGCCGCATAGGCCCCCCACCGCCCTTGCCCCTCTCCCCAGCAGCGACTCTGTGTCGCCCCGGGAGCGGTGGGTCACAAGGCAGGGCAGCCATGGCGTCCTCCGGAGGCCAGTCACCTATGGCCCTCCCCGCGCAAGGGGTGGTTTTTAAAGCAGATGCCCTCCGTTTGGGAGGCCGGGTCTAAGCCAGACGGCGGCGCCGCATAGGCCTCCCACCGCCCTGGCCCCTCCCCCCAGCATTGACTCTGTGTGTCACCCTGGGAGCAGTGGGTCACGAGGCAGGGGGGCCGTGGCATCCTCCGGAGGCCAGTCACCTCACCCTCTCCGTGCAAGGTGGGATTTTTCCAGACACCCTCCGCATCGGCCGCCTCGCACCGTACAGCGTGCACGATCTCCTGGTGGCACTGCACTTGCCATTCAGGCTCCCTTTTTCCTCCACAAGGTTTTATGCCCCAGGATGCCCGCCTGCCGGCACGGATGACAACTAGGATTTCCCCTTCTTCCGGGCGCCCTTCCTGCTGCGGGGCTTCCTTTCTAGCTTCTCTTCCTCTCTCCCTCGATTGATTAAGTCCCTGCCCTTTGTACACACCGCCCGTCGCTACTACCGATTGGATTGGATGGTTTAGTGAGGTCCTTGGATCGGCCCCGCCGGGGTCGGCAAAGACCCATGGTGGAGAGCCGAGAAGACGATCGAACTCTATCTAGAGGAAATAAAAGTCATAACAAGGTTTCCGTAGGTGAACCTGCGGAAGGATCATTAACGGGCTGCCCTGCCGCAGGCTGCCGAGGTAAAACGAAGCCCCCTGCATGCGAAAGGCCATCCCGGGCAACATTCTCCTGTGCGCTTGCACCCCCCCTCCCCAGGGTATGCGGGTCCGGGCGGTAGGTTGAGAAGTCTCGAGCCCTCCTTCGTTCTCCTCCCCGCCGGAGGGAGGGATGGGGGAGGCCGAGCGCCCGGGGCAACAGGGCCGAGATTTGGAAAACAACCCTCCGAAGCACCCACTCTTTTGCGGCCGGCCGGAACGAGAGTGAAAAGGGGGCGCCTCCGAGCGTCCCCACAACCACAAAAGTGCGACTCTTAACGGTGGATCACTCTGTTCGTTGACTATCTAGAGGAAGCAAAAGTCGCAAAAAGGTTTCCCTAGATGAAGCTGCGGAAGGATCATTAATGGGCGAGTGAAAAATACCGATGAGGCGAGGATCAGGAAGCCGAGGCCAGCCGCCCGCCAAATCCCCGAAGGGTACCGAATGCGATGGGGGCGGCGGTGGGTCTCCTTCCGCTTCGCCAGGGCGCTCCGCAGGGTGGGGGGCGGCGAGGGCACGTGAGGACAGCGGGTGGGCGACGTCGGGAGGGTGCGGGGAGCCCCTCTTGCTCCGTCACCCAGGAAAAAGATGCCCGGCCTCGGGCCGACGATTGTTGCCCTGCCGGTGCCCGCTGAGGAAAAACAAGAAGCCCCCCGTGCATGCAAAAGGCCGTCCCAGGTACCATTCTCCCGTGCGCTCGCACACCCCTCCCCGGGGTATGCGGGTCCGGGTGGTAGGTCGAGAAGCCTCGAGCCCTCCTTCGTTCTCCTCCCCGCCGGAGGGAGGGACGGGGAGGCCGAGCGCCCGGGCAACAGGGCCGAGATTTGAAAACAACCCTCCGAAGCATCCCAGTCTTTTGCGGCCGGCTGACACGAGAGTGAAAAAGGGGGCGCCTCCGAGCGTCCCCAAAACCAGAAAGCGCGACTCTTAACGGTGGATCACTCAGCTCGTGCATCGATGAAGAATGCAGCTAGCTGCGAGAATTAGTGTGAATTGCAGGACACATTGATCATCGACACTTCGAACGCACCTTGCGGCCCCGGGTTGCTCCCGGGGCTACGCCTGTCTGAGGGTTGCCCCTCCGTCGATCGCCTCCGTGGCGCAGCTGGGATCCCCTCGCAAGGGTGACATCGAGGGAGGCCTGAGGCTCCGTGCCCCGATGTGCTCTCCTCCTTTATCCCTTACGTCCCCCCAAGGCCAGACTCACCCGCCCTGGGCCCACCTGATGGGGTTTACCGTCCGTCACTCCCACCGTTGCGTGCCGCGAGGCTGTCTGTGGAGACACAGGGCTGCCTCCGGTGACGAGAGGTTAATGCTAAGCGAAGGTGGGCGCCGAACCTCCTCCGGGTGGTGTGGATGGGCAAAACGTGGCCAGCTGCCGGCTCCCGGACTTGACTAAAAGACCTCAGATCAGACGAGGCGACCCGCTGAATTTAAGCATACTACTAAGCGGAGGAAAAGAAACTAACCAGGATTCCCTCAGTAACGGCGAGTGAAGAGGGAAGAGCCCAGCACTGAATCCCCGTCCGCCTGGCGGGCGTTGGGAAATGTAGCGTACGGGAGACCGGACCACCCCGATGTCGCTAGGAGGCCCGAGTCCATCTAATAGTGGCCACAGCCCGTGGACGGTGGTAGGCCGGTAGCGGCCCCCGGCACAGCGGGACCCGGTCTTCCCATGAGTCGGGTTGTTTGTGAATGCAGCCCAAAGCGGGTGGTAAACGCCATCTAAGGCTAAATACCGGCGCGAAACCGATAGCGGACAAGTACTGTGAGGGAAAGTTGAAAAGAACTTTGAAGAGAGAGTTCAACAGGGCGTGAAACCGCTAAGAGGTAAACGGGTGGGGTCCGTGTGGTCCGCCCGGTGGATTCAGCCAGGCGGGTTTTGCGTCGGCCGACCCGAGTCCCGCGCTACTTCCCACCCCGGCTCGCCCCGGTGGTTGCCTTCCCCTCTCCCTCTTCTGGAGGTCCGGGAGGGTGGGCGCTGTCGGTCCACGGGCGCTGGGGGCGGATGTGGCCCGGGTGGCTCCGGCCCTCGCAGGGTGCATTTCCTCTGTGGTGGTGCACTGCGTCCAGCTCCGAGCTGGCTGTGAAGGCCTTGGGGGTGGAAGGTGGCCGAGCGATTGCCCCCGCGCTCTCGGGTGCGGGGCTCTTGACCTCCCGATGTTACATCCCCCTCTCGGCAGCAGCAGTCGCCATCGCCCGGGGCTGAGGGAGACGACTGCCTCCGTGACCTCCTCCGGAACCGCTCCGCCCTCCCTGTCCCTCCATCTCCCGTCCGGCGTCACCTCCGGCAAAGGAGGCCGTCGGTCGGAGGTGGGGGTCCCACGGGGGGAAAGCGGGGTTCGGCTACGGGGGATGGGGGCCCCCTCTTCCGGCACGGCTGTCAACTGGTGCGGACTGTCCTCAGTGTGCCCCGACCGCGCCGTGTCGCTGAGGTGGGAGGGCCCACCGCCTCAGCCTTCCAGGGCTGGGGTCTGGTCGCCAGGGGTCCGCGGGTCTTGAAACACGGACCAAGGAGTCTAACGCGCGCGCGAGTCCGAGGGCTCGACGCGAAACCCTGTGGCGCAATGAAGGTGAAGGCCGGGGCGCCCAGGCCGAAGGGGGATCCCGCCGCCCGCTCCGGGGGGTTAACACGGCGGGCGCACCACCGGCCCGCCTCGCCCGCTCCGTCGGGGAGGTGGAGCACGAGCGTGCGCTATAGGACCCGAAAGATGGTGAACTATGCCCGGGCAGGACGAAGCCAGAGGAAACTCTGGTGGAGGTCCGCAGCGGTCCTGACGTGCAAATCGGTCGTCTGACCTGGGTATAGGGGCGAAAGACTAATCGAACCATCTAGTAGCTGGTTCCCTCCGAAGTTTCCCTCAGTCATCCCTCGAGACAAGCTTTTGTCCTTTGCCTCCGATGTGTATCCCCCCCTCTACCGCTGCAGGGGGGAAGCGGGAACCCCTTTGGGGCACGGAGACCACGGGCGGACGTACAGGGGCCTGATCAACCCCTGGACCGTACGGGCTGCTGGCTGCTATGCAAGCCGCAGGTGAGAAGCGAGAACCCCTTTGGGGCACGGAGACCACAACCGGACGTACGGGGGTCTGATCAACCCCTGGACCGTATGGTCTGCTGGCTGCCGTGCCTGGTGCAGGCGAGAAGCGGGAACCCCTTCGGGGCACGGAGACCACGGGCGGACGTACAGGGGCCTGATCAACCCCTGGACCGTATGGTCTGCTGGCTGCCGTGCCTGGTGCAGGCGAGAAGCGGAACCCCTTCGGGGCACGGAGACTACGACTGGACATACCGGGGCCTGATCAACCCCTGGACCATACAGGCTGCTGGCCTCCGTGCCTTCCTCAAATTGCTTGGCCGAAATAAAAGTCAATTTTTTGTGACAACAGTGATGACCGTGATGGAGCACTGGAGGTGTACCCCAAGACAGTGACCTAAGTGTGGGTGAAGTCTGTGGTTCATGGGCGGAAAGTTGAATTTTGGGTGAAAAACCATACTTTCACACTTTGAAAATTTCAGACAAGTGTCAGACTTCCAGGCGGGGAAACCGCTGGAGGTGTACCGAGGACACTTCCAGAAGCCTGGGGAAGCTTTTCTGGAAGAGTCCTTGACACTTAGAAAATTTTGGGCAATTTTCTGAAAAAAAAAAAAAATCACATTTCCCCTTTCCCCCACCCAAGAGGGGCTTCAATATGTTGCGGAGTACCCCGAAAGGGTCCTCAAAGTGGGAGAGAAGTGAGGCAAGTCAAAGAGGCAAAGATGAACGTACATTTGAATAATTTTATTAATGGCAGATCAAAATTGACAGATTCACATGGGCTTTTTTCTCCTGATTGGGATGAGCCGAATATTCTCGAGTCTATACCCCTCAGTAGGCTCAGATGACTCTGTATCACTTTCCGTGAGGTCTACCACCTCGTTATCCAATTCACTGGTTGATGCCATTACTGGTGACAGAATCTCGGCGTCATCATGATTTCCTGCGTTGAACACCAGCTCTTGGGCACGGCACATATCTGTCAGGGTCTTCTCCCGGTAAACTCGCTCAGCCACATCGTTTGTATGTGCCAAGTAGCGTGCAAACAAGCGCTTTTCGCAATCCATGTATTGTGACAAAGTCCACGTCTCGCATACCCGCCATACAAGGTGGCTAATGATGTTTGGGAGGTTGTAGCTACGGAGGAAAGCACATTGTTAGTACCGGTTGCTACTTATGGCTGTGGGTCACTTGACTTGTGGCCACCTTACCTTGAATGGTATCGTCTGAGGCTCACGGATGGATTTTTTATGACCTTCCCGGTACACGTCATGAAAAAGTTTGTGATAATCTTTCGGCCAGCGGTAAAGACCGGTCTGACATATTCCGCATATGCTTTAAACCACTGAAAAAGAAAAAAAAATATGTTATTCTCCAGCCAGGGGGCACCACTCCAAAAGGTTTTACATGGGGACAAGAGAGTGTTTTGCTCCCTATCATGAGTGGGGTTGCCTGGGTTCCCTGGCTTTGAGAAAAGCTTACCGAATCCTCTTCCTCTGAAAGTACAAAAGTTGCTACCTGAGAGGTGGAGCACTTGTGAGTCTTCACACCCACAATTGTCTTGCGTCTTCCTTGGTATGCGTCATGGATCCTCTCATTCCTCTCTGAAACCTACGATGTGAAAAAAGGTGGAAAAATATTGATCCGGTTCAGCAAATACCACTGACTCACAGGGCCCGACGACTTACCGTCATGTTACGAACAACACCTGGTCTTTGGAGATGTTTTAGAATCAGAAGGGCCTCGAGGTACAGTACGACTTCCCGGTGATCTACTTCCGATCCGCCATCTGTCACAGCCTCGACGCTAGCTAGAAATGTTGGCCTTGCCTCCTCCAGTATGATCTGGCAGTCCTTGGGTGACTTTGATGGCTTCATCAATAGATCATACCTGCGGGGAAAAATAAAGGCAATTAACCAACATCCAATGTTTGGTAACAATCCGCTGAATATTGGCTATTTTGAACGGTGTACCTTTTACTTACAGACTCTCGGCAGGCTCCCTTGTACAATGATTTTTGAAGGTCTGTCGTAAAATTCATGAACACTTCACATGCCTTATAAAGTTGAGGATTCTCTAGTCTCAGTTTGGTGGCCCTCATCTGATAGATGGTAAATCTCCGTATATGCTTCAACATTTTGAGGGAGGTCTGGCTCGATAGACAGAGTTTTCCAAGTTGTTCAAAAAAATTATTAACCTTGTTTGGTTTTACGAGGTACTCCAGAGTTACAGATCTTGGGTTCACAAAAAATAGAAACCATGCTACGTTTGATACCTCCTGTTGACAGTTTGGGACCCATGGGTAACTGTTAGGTACGAGTGGAACCCCTTTAACATGGGGTGATTCAATGAGTGACGCTTGTACAATCCGGCGGCCTTGGTAGCTGTGTGGTTTTTGTCTTTCCATTCCCTTTTCTGAATACTTAAATCGCTGCCATCCACGACCTCCTCATCGCCTATGCGGTCAGAAACGCTCCCTGTGTGGTCAGGCTCAGGGCACGGGTCTCCCTCCCGACTGTCTACCGGCCCTAAAAGGAAAGGCACGTCCATCTCATCCGAATCTAGCTCTGCCAGGGGCGGGGGGCACGGGTCTCCCTCCAGACTGTCTACCGGCCGTAAAAGGAAAGGCACATCCATCACATCTGAATCTAGCTTTGCCAGGGGCATGGAGCCTGGGCGGAGCTCCGGATTGTCAGTTGGTACCTGAGCGGGCCCTTCAGAGGTCACTCGTGTGTTTTGTGACTCAAACCTAGGCTTGTTTGCTTTTAAAAAGGCACGACCTTCTAAGAAGGCGACAGTCTCCTCCAAGGATTGGAGGGGCTTGAGCTCACTGAATTGGATTGTTGTCCCCTTGTTAGCGATACAGCGAAGTTGATACTTGGCCGAGGCTATGGCGGTTTTTATCTCCGAATCACCGTGTGACCTCAGGCATACCCTTCTCAGATGTGTGGATATATATTTGGTTACCCTGTGGCACACGGGGCATGTAAGCGGTGTCTGTGGGTGCCTGCGGGGAGACACAAGCAATAAAACCGGTCACCTTGCCAGCAAGCGTACAACTCCGCTACAAGGTACATTCATGTGTCTCTATGCGGCCGACAAATGTCTTCTACTCACCGCTCCATTGCGAAGGGTTTCCCACAGTCAAACGGAGCGTCTCTTAATAGTTGATTAAAGCGCTGTGTTTCTCTGTGTCTTGAACTGTGGCAAAATGATTTTCCTACGCGTGAGTCAGCCACACAGGTGAAAGGTGCCTGCCGAGGTGATTGAAATTAACCGGATGTGTTTTGTTATACTCTGATATATACAGTACGTCACCACGGGGGTTGAGTCAGCCTCGGGGGTGGCACCTCCAAGGCTGCTAAACATCTGGAGGGTTGATGATATATCCCTAAAGGGATCATAACCCTAACCCTAACCCTAGGGATCCTAACCCTAACCCTAAGGGTTAGGGTTAGGATTAGGATCCCTAGGGTTAGGGTCAGGGGTAGGGTTAGGGGTAGGGTTAGGGTTAGGGTTAGGATCCCTAGGGTTAGGGTTAGGGTTAAGGGTAGGGTTAGGGTTAGGATCCCTTAGGGTTAGGGGTAGGGGTAGGGGTAGGGTTAGGGTTCGGGTTAGGGGTAGGGTTAAGGTTAGGATCCCTTAAGGTTAGGGTTAGGTTTAGAGTTAGGGTTAGGGGTAGGATTAGGGTTAGGGTTAGGATCCCTAGGGTTACTAGGGATCCAAACCCTAACCCTAACCCTAACCCTAGCTATTTCTGTTTATAGTGGGTTTTCTTGTTGATTTTGATGATTGGCAGCTGTCACACACTTCTCATCATGCGTTTAAAAAACGTAAACGCATGAAAAAACGCATGTAAACGCGTCAAAACGCCGCATTTGTATTAAAACATGCAAAAACGCATGCGTCAAAAAAACGCAGCATTTAAACGCGTTTACATGCGATTTTTCACCAAATGCGTTTGCGTTTAAACGCTGCGTTTTTCAACGCAAATGTGAAACCAGCCTACGTTATCCTATGTAAACGGCCCTGCAAGGCCCAAAAAACCTCCATGTTATCCTATGTAGTGTTTTTCCACAATTTGGCTGGATACTGGTGGAAAGCCACTAATAGGAATTATTTGAAAAAATGTGCAGCAAGCTGCACTATTTGCAAAAAAGGACAATGGATAGAACAGTATGAGGCAGTGAACCACACTGAGCTGAATACAACCGGCTATGGCTGCACACAGACTACAGAGTGGGCTGCACTCACACACACACACAGAGACCTTGCAGATCGCTGTGAAAACAGCGCTGCAAGGAAAAAGCAAGGTGAACACACAGCTAAATTAGCCTGGGAAAAGCGCAATGAAGCAAATCGCTATCTCAACTGGCCCTCAGTCACAACACAGCGTCCTATGCCTAACTGAATTCACAGCAAAGTGAGCGCAAAATGGCGGCAGCATGACAACATTTCAGCAGCAAATAACAGCCTTGCCAGTAGTTACATGCCCACCATGCTGAACAGGATGTGCCCACACTTTTAATCATTCCTCATTGGCTGAATTCGTGCAGTTTGAATTCTGGGGCCTGGGCACTTCTGATTCCGGTATCCGATATGCGGTAAATATCGGAACTCGGTATCGGAATTCCGATACCGCAAATATTGGCCGGTACTTGCGGTATCGGAATGTTCAACACTACTGATGATGATTACTGGTTGGCCTGCCTCCTGGATCCACGCTATAAAGGGAAATTGCAAAATATCATGCCACATGAGAACCTTGAGCAAATATTGGCTACCAAACAAGCAACTCTTGTAGACCATTTGGTTTAGGCATTCCCAGCACACAGCGGCGGTGATGGTTCTCACACGAGCTGTAGGGGGCAACATGTCAGAGGTGTTAGAGGTGCACAAATCAAAAGTGGCGTTGGACAGAGGGGTTTTCTGACCAGGTTGTGTAGTGATTTTGCAATGACTGCAGACACAACAGGTACTGCAGCATCAATTCAAAGTGACAGGAGACAACATTTGTCCAGTATGGTTACTAACTATTTTTCATCCCTTATCAATTTTCTCCCTCACACGTCATTCCCATTTGATTACTGGGCATCCAAAATAGACACCAGGCCAGAATTGGCAGAATATGCATTACAGGAGCTCGCTTGCCCAGCAGCTAGTGTGCTATCAGAAAGAGTACTCAGTGCTGCTGGTTCAATATTGACCGAAAAAAGGACTCGTCTGGCTACCCAAAATGTTGATGATCTAACCTTCATTAAAAAGGACCAATCATCGATTTCAAATTATTTTGCCCCACCTTCTCCTGCTGACACCTAGCTTTCCTGAAAAGAGCTTTTGGACTCGTCTTACTGACTGCTTCAATTTCTCCATTTGCAGCTGCTGAATGTCCACCATAGGTCATTTTTACACCTCTCTAAATAGGCTGACTCCCCCCCACGGGGCCGTGGTTACCGCTTGGCGCAAGCACCTGTGCGAGTGCCGTTTGGCTGGACAGGTGGGTGTGCCCACTTTTGGGTGATGGCACTGGCACAGGGTCCCTCATAGTACAATGAAGTGTCTCTGGTGGTGGTGGTGCACACCCAACGTCAGTCACACCGTCGTAACATGAGGGGCCCTTGGCCAGTACCGCCGCCCATGAGAGAGTGTCCCCCCCATCTCAAACAGTGCTCTACCACTTGCAAAATTACCTCTCACAGCTGCACCACTGTTTAGTCTGTACGGTTAAATCCTTCAATGGCACTGCCAATACAAATTTGTTGACATAATTGATGCTTGTAAAAATATTCAGGGGCCCTGTCCTACATTTACACCAGTTAATACTTTGCGCCAACTACCACTGTCTGCAAGTCAGCAGAGGAGCCCACCCCTGTACCTAGGTATGCCACCTGTTTATGTGTGAATTTTTTTTTTGACAGACATTAAACTCACTTTATTATTTTTGCCTACTAACTGTGTCAGACACTCCTTCCCATTGTCCTCCGCTGACCACACCAATGCTGCCTGTGTACTCCTGTAACCTATTTAAAACTGCATAGAGCCTACTTTTTTATTTTAGGCCTAGTAAGTCTGCGCCACTCCTTCCAATTACCCTCCGCTGACCACACCAATGCTGCCTGTGTACCCCTGTAACCTATTTAAACCTGCATAGAACCTACTTTTTTATTTTAGGCCTAGTAAGTCTGTCTGCGGTCCCTCCTTGCAATCGTCCTCCGCTGACCACAACAATGCTGCCTGTGTACCCCTGTAACCTTTCTTAAACTGCATTGAGCCAACTTTTTTGTTTTGACTACTACCTGAGTCTGTCTGCACCACTCAATACAGCTGTCCTCCTCTGAAAAAACAACAGACCTTTAGTCACCACATTTTCCCAGTACGCCCCTTTACTCGGTCTTTCTTTCCCTGGCCGCCACCCACGGTTGGTTTGGTCATGAGACATAGTAACATAGTAACATAGTTAGTAAGGCCGAAAAAAGACATTTGTCCATCCAGTTCAGCCTATATTCACTTAGAGTTGAGTCTGCTGCAGTTCCTTTATTAAGCACTTTATAGCACAACTGCATTTTAGAAATTATTGGTGTTGGTGGAGGGTTTTCCTTGTTAAGTTCCCTATAGGGTCTCACGGGAGAGCCGTCAGTAAGCGGGGGAGCCATGTCGAACTTAAGGTACCGTCATATTTAGCGACGCTGCAGCGATCTAGACAACGATCCCGATCGCTGCAGCGTCGCTGTTTGGTCGCTGGAGAGCTGTTACACAGACAGCTCTCCAGCGACCAACGATGCCGGTTCCCGGGTAACCAGGGTAAACATCGAGTTACTAAGCGCAGGGCCGCGCTTAGTAACCCGATGTTTACCCTGGTTACCAGCGTAAATGTAAAAAAAACAAACACTACATACTTACATTCCGCTGTCTGTCCCCCGGCGCTGTGCTTTCCTGCACTGTCAGTGCCAGCTAGCCATAAAGCACAGCGGTGACGTCACCGATTTGCATTACTGCCAGCCGGCACTCACAGTCAGTGCAGGGAAGCGGACGCCAGGGGACAGACAGCGGAATGTAAGTATGTAGTGTTTTTTTTTTTTTTTACGTTTACGCTGGTAACCAGGGTAAACATCGGGTTACTAAGCGCGGCCCTGCGCTTAGTAACACGATGTTTACCCTGGTTACCAGTGAAGACATCGCTGAATCGGCGTCACACACGCCGATTCAGCGATGTCTGCGGGAGGTCCAGCGACGAAATAAAGTTCTGGACTTTCTGCTCTGACCAACGACATCACAGCAGGATCCTGATCGCTGCTGCCTGTCAAACTGAACGATATCGCTAGCCAGGACGCTGCAACATCACGGATCGCTAGCGATATCGTTCAGTGTGAAGGTACCTTTAGGGTACCAACCTCCGCTGTGAGGGAGGGTGAGCAGGGAGAAATCACCCCCTCACCACATTAGTCTCTATCCTTTTTAGAATTGTTTAAGATTGATAAGAATATATGGTAAAGGCTGTTACTGTCTCTTGACCCTAGACAAAAGAGTAATTTTACCATGAGACTCAAAAGTTATCGTTTAAGGGTATTTTTTTGTTTTGATATTACTTGCCAGAATCCAGGATATCTCCTCTGGGTCATTACCTTTTCATTGTATTATAAGTTCTAAGGAATGTCTCACCACAGGAGAATCCAGGATTCTCAGCACCTCATATTACAAGTTAACTTTGGGTATCCTGGGAGATGTATCTCTAACTGGATGAAACAGAGCACGATATCACTTAAGCACGAACATGTGAAACACATTTGGTGTTATGAAGGATTCAAGAAGTTTCAGTCAGAAAACTTCAGGGTTAGTTACACTGATATTTTGCAGAAGGTAGATACATTTAGGAAGCAGCTCGACAGAAGGAACTTTAAGCTTGATATTCCTGATGGACAACGACTTCCTGTTCCCAAATTCAAAGCGTGAGTCCTTAGAATGTCTCTTATTAGCAGCTGAGGCCAGACTACCCTGCGTCTTCTTCAAGTTTTATCTTCCTTTAGACCAGATACCATTTAATTTATCCTCAGACTTTACAGTTTCTGTAGTATCTATCACAATGGTTGAAATGGAACTAAGATAAGAATGCAACTCGAGATTACAGAAAAGCTGAAACATTTTCATGGATCCTTGATAATGTTTATATTAATAGTAGATATAAGCAAAAAGATCAGAACATAATTAAATTCTCAAATTTTTCGAAAATATGCATTCTATAAAATGACTACCATGGACAAGCTTAGCACAATCTACTCCATTTACCAGATCTTCAGACTTCATCATTTATTGAATTTTCTCAGGGACCGATAAGTTAGGGTCGTAAAGTTTGCTGAAGGCTGGTGGTGCAGGCTGGCACAAATGATCAGGTAGCTGGCTCCGAACCAGTAGGACAGTCATGCTACAAAAGCATAGCATAGGAGAATCTTCTGTTAACATGCTGAGTTCCAGGAGGACAGACTAGCAATAAATACAGGCAAAATATTATTTGTGAACAATGAACAGGAGCAGGAGCAAGTCCTTAATGATATGTTTGAGGACGCGGAGGTCAGTGGGTGCTCAAGTCCATTGGCTCGAGACATCATGGACCAGGGATCATCCCACTGAATGCCCACTCTCTTTTTACTGTGGGTATAATACTACTCAGACAACACAAGGTGAGGGTACAACAGTGTGGCAATAACTTATGGAACCACTAACAAAAAATAACAAAAAGAACAATCCCAGAAACTACCCAAGATGGTGCAAATTACAGTCTCACCCTTCAGCTGACTCACCAGGATAAGAGCAGCTGTGAATTCAGAGCTTCCAGGCCCGATTACTCCACCTGTAACAACAGAGAGGAGGTAACAACAACCTTAGGAAGCTGACCGAGAGCAGTCCATTGATGTACAAGGCCAGGTGACCTGATTGTCCCAACCAGGATTCTCCAAATGTCTTTGAGGGTTCAGCCATGGTTAAAGAAGCAGCTCTTTACTTTTTTTAGTTGGAGCCATGATGCCATGGTTACTGTAATGTGCAGTCTCTCTAAACACAGTGAGATCCTCCATATTATAGTTCACAACTTCTCATTCAGGCATTCCTACACAGGCTGGGGGAAGGTGGAAGAAGGCCATCCATCACTGCTGGAGTGTGCAAGCAAAATGCATAGATTGTCCTTCATATTTGCAGAGCACCAATGGGTCATCAACATATTAACAAACATTGTTCACATATCATGTTTTGCAAAGATAGTAGAACAATACTAGGACTGCAATACTAGGACAGATACAATAGCTAATCAACAGCCAGTCCACAAATGGCAGCCACTGAACATTAATTCAATTGACAATAAGAGTCAACATTACTTCTCACATGAACTCTAGCTCATGTTCCTGGGTCTACTGACATAACACATCTGGATAATTCCGAATTAATGCTGTGTCGTCACAATATGTGACAAAAGAAAGGTCAACATGTTCCTCTATCCATTGTTAGAAAGAAAATCATCTTTTCGCAAGCAAGTTTAAATCAAATGCAAAAATAATAATAATAATAATAATAATTTTTATTTATATAGCGCCAACATATTTCGCAGCGCTTTACAAATTATAGAGGGGACTTGTACAGACAATAGACATTACAGCATAACAGAAATACAGTTCAAAACAGATACCAGGAGGAATGAGGGCCCTGCTGCTCGCAAGCTTACAAACTATGGGGAAAAGGGGAGACACGAGAGGTGGATGGTAACAATTGCTTTAGTTATTCGGACCAGCTATAGTGTAAGGCTCAGGTGTTCATGTAAAGCTGCATGAACCAGTTAACTGCCTAAGTATGTAGCAGTACAGACACAGAGGGCTAATACTGCATAAAGTGTATGAGAACATGATGCGAGGAACCTTTTTTTTTTTTTTTTTTTTATTATAAATAGGCCACACAGGGATCGTTAGGTTAATGCATTGAGGTGGTAGGCCAGTCTGAACAAATGAGTTTTTAGGGCACGCTTAAAACTGTGGGGATTGGGGATTAATCGTATTAACCTAGGTAGTGCATTCCAAAGAATCGGCGCAGCACGTGTAAAGTCTTGGAGACGGGAGTGGGAGGTTCTGATTATTGAGGATGCTAACCTGAGGTCATTAGCGGAGCGGAGGGCACGGGTAGGGTGGTAGACTGATACCAGAGAGGAGATGTAGGGTGGTGCTGAGCCATGGAGTGCTTTGTGGATGAGGGTAGTAGTTTTGTACTGGATTCTGGAGTGGATGGGTAGCCAGTGTAATGACTGGCACAGGGTAGAGGCATCGGTGTAACGGTTGGTGAGGAATATGATCCTGGCTGCAGCATTCAGGACAGATTGGAGCGGGGAGAGTTTTGCAAGAGGGAGGCCGATTAGTAGAGAGTTACAATAGTCCAGACGAGAATGAATAAGTGAAACAGTCAGAGTTTTTGCAGAGTCGAAAGTAAGAAAAGGGCGAATTCTAGAAATGTTTTTGAGATGCAGGTAAGAAGAGCGAGCCAGTGATCGGATGTAGGGGGTGAATGAAAGGTCAGAATCAAGTAGGACCCCAAGGCAGCGGGCATGTTGCTTTGGAGTAATGGTGGAACCGCACACGGAGATGGCAATGTCAGGCAAAGGTAGGTTAGTAGAGGGAGAGAACATGAGGAGTTCAGTTTTTGACAGGTTTAGTTTCAGATAGAGGGAGGACATGATGTTAGAGACAGCGGTAAGACAATCACTGGTGTTTTCTAAAAAGGTCGGTGTGATATCGGGAGCAGAAGTGTATAATTGGGTGTCGTCAGCATAGAGATGGTACTGGAAACCAAATCTACTGATTGTTTGTCCAATAGGGGCAGTATACAACGAGAAGAGGAGGGGGCCTAGGACTGATCCTTGAGGAACCCCAACAGTAAGGGGAAGGTGAGAGGAGGAGGAACCAGCAAAACATACAGTGAAGGATCGGTCAGAGAGATAGGAGGAGAACCAGGAGAGAACGGTGTCCTTGAGGCCGATGGAGCGGAGCATAGTGAGGAGGAGCTGATGATCCACAGTGTCGAATGCTGCAGAGAGATCCAAGAGAATTAGCATGGAGTAGTGACCATTAGATTTAGCTGTTAGTAGGTCATTAGAGACTTTAGTGAGGGCAGTTTCAGTAGAGTGTAAAGAGCGGAAGCCAGATTGAAGAGGGTCGAGAAGAGAGTTATCTGAGAGATAGCGGGTAAGACGGGAGTGGACCAGGCGTTCGAGGAGTTTAGAGATGAAGGGAAGATTAGAGACAGGTCTATAATTAGCGGCACAGTTTTGATCGAGGGATGGTTTTTTAAGTAATGGATGTATGATGGCATGCTTAAATGAGGAGGGAAAAATACCGGAAGTGAGGGAAAGGTTGAATATTTTTGTTAGGTGAGAGGTGACAGCCGGGAAAAGGGACTGGAGGAGATGTGATGGAATGGGGTCACTGGTGCAAGTGGTCGGGCGAGAAGATGCAAGGAGCCTGCTTACTTCTTCTTCTGTAACTGCTTCAAAGTCAGAAAGTGAACTAGATGCAGTGGGGGAGGGAGGACAGTGCATGGTATGAAGAGATTGGGAGATGATTTCCTGTCGAATGTGGTCAATTTTTTCTTTGAAGTAATTGGCCAGATCGTCAGCACGGAGATCCGTGGTTGGGGCCTGCTCTCTTGGGTTGAGTAGGGACTGGAACGTGTCAAAGAGACGTTTAGGGTTATTGGAAAGGGAGGTGATGAGGGTGTTGAAGTAGGTTTGTTTGGAGAGGTGAAGGGCAGAATTGTATGTCTTTAGCATGAAGTTATAATGGATGAAATCTTCGGGTAGATTAGATTTTCTCCACAGACGTTCTGCGCACCTGGAGCACCGCTGCAGGAAACGTGTTTGCAGCGTGTGCCACGGTTGTTGCCGTCTGTGCCGAGTTGTTTTATGTATAGGAGGAGCAGCTTCATCCAGAGCACTTTGCAGGGTTTCATTGTAATGCTTCAATGCAGAATCAGGACATGAGATGGAGGAGATAGGGGCCAATGAGGACTGCAAGTTCTTCATAAGTTTCTGGGTGTTAATGGCCTGTATGTTTCTATAAGTGTGGAAAGTGGGGGTGACCTGAGCGGGATGGCAGTTGTTGATAGAGAATGAAAGAAGGTTGTGGTCAGAGAGCGGGAGAGGGGAGTTTGTGAAATCATCCACTGAGCAAAGTCGGGAGAAGACCAAGTCAAGGGAGTTTCCATCTTCATGTGTTGGAGAGTTAGTATACTGCGAGAGGCCAAAAGAGGAGGATAGAGATAAAAGGTGAGAAGCAGATGGGGAGAGGGGAGAGGCAATGGGGATGTTGAAATCACCCATGATAAGGGTGGGGGTGTCACAGGAGAGAAAGTGTGGAAGCCAGGTGGCAAAGTGATCCAGGAACTGATGAGAGGGGCCGGGAGGACGATACATCACCGCCACTCGAATGGAGAAGGGGACGTAGAGTCTGACCACATGGACCTCAAAGGAAGGGAAGACAAGTGAGGGTACTTGGGGGATAACTTGGAAAGTACATTTGGGTGAAAGGAGCAGGCCAACGCCTCCACCTGCTCTGTTGTCTGATCTTGGGGTATGAGAAAAGTGTAGTCCACCATATGAAAGAGCAGCAGCCGCAGTGGTGTCTGACTGCTGGATCCAGGTTTCAGTAAGAGCCAGGAGATTAAGAGAATTAGAAAGGAAGAAGTCATGAATGAAGGAGAGTTTATTACACACAGAGCGAGAATTCCAAAGGGCACAATTGAAAGAGACAGCAGGCATGCAGGGAATATTAATAAGGTTAGAGGGGTTTCTGGGTGTAGCAATTGGGAGGTTTGATAAAAACTGTATCGCCCGCCAGGGCTGTGGGGTACTTGGTACTGGTTCCGGGGCTCAAAGGGGGATGTCACATGGCGGCGACCCGATCCTTGGCCCTGGGTGCCCATGTTAAAGGAAAAGTCTTTAAAGGTGTTTGTGGAATAAAATTTGTGTTCGTGACGCCACCTGTGGTGTTCTGACAGTGGGGACTGACGCTGCTTAAAGGGGTCATCTGGGGTGATGTTATAGCAGCTAAGATGGTTTAACTTCCCACAGGTGAAGTTGGGTCCCCAGGGCTCCCGGTGTGTAGCTGTAGATGGTGGGTAGTGTATAAAGAAACAGATGACACAGGTTTGCAGTCTCTTTACTTGGTTTACTGAAGACTTCAGGCAGCCACAGTCCAGGGTCCCCGATTACAGGTACAGGCAGGGTCCAGCTGGCTTGGAAGCGAGTTCAGAGTCCACTTTACCAGGTGGAGTTGAAAACCTTCCTACTAGCATTGTGGTGTTGTCCCTTGCTGCCTGTGGCTTCTGTTAAGGTTCCCACTGTCCTCTCTGTCCTCCATAAAGGTGGGACACTAACCCGTATCACAGGTGGCTCGAGCCTTTATACAGGGTCTCTATAATGACCTGGGCTCTATGCACCACTGTGTCTCCTGGGTATTAGGTGGACAGGTGACGTGTAGTCCAGGTGTCCTGCCTTTTCTGCTGTGCTTCCTAGAGTCCGACATAACCTTGGTCTTCCGGCTACCGGAATCTGCACTCTGCAGGGAGGTAGCCCACTCACAGCTGTCCTTTCGAGTGTTTTACTTGCCTGTGCTTCACTCGCCTACATGCTCACTACAAGCTGTTCTTTATTTTGTGTTATCTCTATCCAGGAGCTGCAGCACCCTCGTGGCTGCACAGCCCCTCTGCTTCCTTCTCCTCTGTCTCTCTGACAGGAAATAACTCTCAGACTGGCTGACTTTCCCTCCAGACCAGAATATGTATACAGGGGAGCCACCCACAAGCTGGATCAGAGCTTCCCCTTCTGGCCTGGAGTGTGAACATGTTGTATGCTTGTGGTTACCCGATAACGAAGATCTTTGCTCGCTTTCAAGCGTGACATTACTCTCCCCATGAGGAAAGCAATGCCACTGTAACAATCAGGACTCTGGGGTGTTACAGCAGAAGAAATCCAGTATTTTCCTTTTAATCCATAGAAAGAAGTGTTTCACTACTTGGAAAGTTGCTGATACATTTCATAGCATTAAGTCTCTGTATGTTGAAGCTAGAAATGAATAAATCTCCTAAATTAAAAATTTAGGAGATTCAATCGAATTTGCTTTGGAAATAGGATTTCCAACTTTATTATATGTGAAATAAAGGTACCAGAAGGCCATTAACAGTCATTATCTAAGTGTTATCTGTCCACATCCTAGTGCAGAATCGGTAGGAGCGCTGGTCATATGATGGGTGAAGACGGCTTATTATTTTATAATTTTTATGTCTTCCCAGCCCTAAAATGTTGATCAGCCAGAAGCCATTTTGCTGAATTCAAAGGAATCAAATCATAAAAATAGTGGATTCTGACCTGTCCATTTTTCTGTGAAATTTGAAGCAAATGTAATTTGCTTTTAATTAAACTACTCATCTCTAGTTGCATTAAAACTTCTAATGGATTGAAAACAATGGTTTGGTTAATGATTTGCATAAGGCCTTCACTTATTACCACTGAGCTGAACATTTAAACTCATTTTGTTTAAAAAAAATATATATATCATCTTTTGCATAGCTCTTCTAATCTCATTGTTCCTCAGGCTGTAAACAACGGGATTCATCAATGGTGTAACTACTATGTACAACAGGGATCTGTATTTGTTGGTATTGGATGAGCTTTTATCAGATGGAGCAATGTAGACTGCGATTAGGCTGCCGTAATATGCACATACTGTGGTCAGGTGGGAGCTACATGTGGAGAAGGCTTTTCTTCTACCATAAGAAATGTTAAGGATTGTAAAAAAAATGTAACAGTAAGTAACAATGATAAAACCAAATGGAAAAAAAAACATAAAGATGCTATAAACAAAGTCTTGCAACATTACAATGGAAATGTCTGAAGTGGCCAATTCCATTACGGGACCAAGGTCACAAAAGAAATGGTCTATGTAATTCAAGCCACAGAAGTTAGACTGAATAATAACAAAGAACTCACTTGACATGAACACAATAACCAAAAACCAGGCTCCCATAACAAGTCGAAGGCAAAGATCTGGACTTATTAGTGAGGAATATCGTAATGGATGACAAATGGCCAAATATCGATCATAAGACATAATGGCAATGAGGAAACATTGAACAAAGCCAAATATACCAAATAAATAAAGCTGTGTCATACAACCCCAAAGGTAGAAAACTCCTTCCTCAGCAAGCATAATGTCTAACATCATGGGGATAACGCTGGTGGTCAGTAAGACATCTGCTATGGATAAATGCTTCAGAAAGAAAAACATTGGAGTTTTGAGTTGGTCAATGATGGTCACTAGAAGGATAATGAGAAGATTCCCTCCCAGTATACATATGTAACTCAGGGTAAGCAGAAGGAATAGAAGAGGTTTGTATTTGGATAGACTTTGGAATCCAAAAAGACGTATCTGAGTGACTTGTGTCTGATTCACATCACACATCATTTATATATCAATAAATATCCAAGAACTATTTTCTCCTAAAAATTAGGAGTATTTATTCAAGTTCAGGTATAAAGTCCTGGAATGTAGCCCACTAAAAACAAGTGTCATATTATAGTTAGTGATGGTTTTCATTATTAGAGGAGGCTCACTAGAATTTTGGGATATTTTCATTTGTGAAATGATATCTTCGCATTGTTGGCTCTTCTGATGTAAAAGTCGAAATGTTCCAGACGTTCGCGTCTTTTATAGTCTCATAAGAACATAGCAAATGCCCACTGGACCCCGATAATCACCCTCAAGTGAATGTTCTAAACAAAAGAGACCAGATGTTTAAATGAATTGATAGTTATCTTGCTTGCAGAGAATTTTGGTATAAAAGATGTCATGTTTTGTATTCTAAATACCCACAATGTGTAAGCTTACAAAGATATAAAGTACTTTACTGTATATAAAATGCAGTGAGATAGTTTTAGCAGGAGGGTAAAGAATTAAGCAGTTAAAAATAAATTAAAGATGCAAAGAAAAATATAAATCAAATTAATTTTTGATGCTACCAACCTATGCCTTACAAATAGGATCAAAGCATTAAGGCCGGCGTCACACTAGCGAGTTTTACGGATGTATGAGAGGTGCAGAAAATACGGATTGCATACGGTACATACGTGGGAAATATTCTGAAAAGTTCCCACGCTCGAGTTCATATGAGTTCATCCAGCAGAGGGCGCATCACCGCGACTCGAGGTAACTACAGTACATTCCCCTGCATTCCATCCATTCACCAAGTTTTAAATTCAGGAGCACAGCTGCATTAGCAGAGCTCCTGGGTGTAAAATGATTTAACCCCTTTAGATGGATTTACAGCGTGGGACAAGACTGTAACGACGGAAGGTATGGAATATTGTTGTTTGTTTTTTTTTTACTTTGTTACAGGTGACAAGGGTCTTCAGGTGGATTAAGAGTATAATAAAATATTAAAACACCATGTGTCTTTATTTCATTAAAATACTTTTTAATAATGTGTGTGTGTTTTATTAACCATTTCGTACTATTAGATTAATAATGGATAGGTGTCATAATTGACGCCTCTCCATTATTAACCTGGCTTAATGTCACCTTACAATAGCAAGGTAACATTAACCCTTCATTGCCCCATATTCCACCTACACGGGAGTGGGAAGAGAGTGGCCAAGTGCCAGAATAGGTGCATCTTCCAGATGTGCTTTTTCTGGGGTGGCTGGGGGAAGATGCTTTTAGCCAGGGGGGTCCTATAACCATGGTCCTTCTAGGCTATTAATATCTGCCCTCAGTCACTTGCTTTACCACTCTGGCGGATAAAATTGCGCGGGAGCCCACACCAGTTTTTTCTGCGATTTAACCCTTTATTTTACCAGCTAGAGAGCCCAAATTTTGCACATACACACTACTAACATTAGTAGTGATGAATATGCCAAAAAAGTGATATGAAAAGGTTTACTGGATGTTAACCATGTCTCATATCATGTCGGGTTTGGGAAGGACACTGACATATATATACAGTACAGACCAAATGTTTGGACACACATGTCTATGACTATGAAAATTGTATATTCACACTGAAGGCATCAAAACTATGAATTAACACATGTGGAATTATATACTTAACAAAAAAGTGTGAAACAACTGAAATGATGTCTTATATGCTAGGTTCTTCAAAGTAGCCACCTTTTGCTTTGATGACTGCTTTGCAAACTCTTGGCATTCTCTTGATGAGCTTCAAGAGGTAGTCACCGGAAATGGTCTTCCAACAATCTTGAAGGAGTTCCCAGACATGCTTAGCACTTGTTGGCCCTTTTGCCTTCTCTCTGCGGTCCAGCTCACCCCAAACCATCTTGATTGGGTTCAGGTCTGGTGACTGTGGAGGCCAGGTCATCTGGCGTAGCACCCCATCACTCTCCTTCTTGGTCAGATAGCCCTTGCACAGTTTGGAGGTGTGTTTGGGGTCATTGTCTTGTTGAAAAATAAATGATGGTCTAACTAAACGCAAACCGGATGGAATAGCATGCCTCTGCAAGATGCTGTGGTAGCCATGCTGGTTCAGTTTGCCTTCAATTTTGAATAAATCCCCAAGAGTCTCACCAGCAAAGCCCCCCCACACCATCACACCTCCTCCTCCATGCTCCATGGTGGGAACCAGGCATGTAGAGTCCATCCGTTTACCTTTTCTGTGTCGCACAAAGACACGGTGGTTGGAACCAAAGATCTCAAATTTGGACTCATCAGACATAAGCACAGATTTCCACTGGTCTAATGTCCATTCCTTGTGTTCTTTAGCCCAAACAAGTCTCTTCTGCTTGTTGCCTGTCCTTAGCAGTGGTTTCCTAGCAGCTATTTTACCTTGAAGGCCTGCTGCACAAAGTCTCCTCTTAACAGTTGTTGTAGAGATGTGTCTGCTGCTAGAACTCTGTGTGGCATTGACCTGGTCTCTAATCTGAGCTGTTGTTAACCTGCCATTTCTGAGGCTGGTGACTCGGATAAACTTATCCTCAGAAGCAGAGGTGACTCTTGGTCTTCCTTTCCTGGGGCGGTCCTCATGTGAGCCAGCTTCTTTGTAGCGCTTGATGGTTTTTGCCACTGCACTTGGTGACACTTTCAAAGTTTTCCCAATTTTTCGGACTGACTGACCTTCAGTTCTTAAAGTAATGATGGCCACTCGTTTTTCTTTACTTAGCTGCTTTTTTCTTGCCATAATACAAATTCTAACAGTCTGTTCAGTAGGACTATCAGCTGTGTATACACCAGACTTCTGCACAACACAACTGATGGTCCCAACACTATTTATAAGGCAAGAAATCCCACTTATTAAACCTGACAGGGCACAGTGAAGTGAAGTGAAAACCATTTCCGGTGACTACCTCTTGAAGTTCATCAAGAGAATGCCAAGAGTGTACAAAGAAGTCATCAAAGCAAAAGGTGGCTACTTTGAAGAACCTAGAATATAAGACATATTTTCAGTTGTTTCACAATTTTTTTAAGTATATAATTCCACATGTGTTAATTGTTAATTCATAGTTTTGATGCCTTCAGTGTGAATGTACAATTTTCATAGTCATGAAAATACAGAAAAATCTTTAAATGAGAAGGTGTGTCCAAACTTTTGGTCTGTACTGTATATATAGACTATATATATATACAGTTAGGTCCATATATATTTGGACAGAGACAACATTTTTCTAATTTTGGTAATAGACATTACCACAATGAATTTTAAACAAAACAATTCAGATGCAGTTGAAGTTCAGACTTTCAGCTTTCATTTAAGGGTATCCACATTAAAATTGGATGAAGGGTTTAGGAGTTTCAGCTCCTTAACATGTGCCACTCTGTTTTTATAGGGAACAAAAGTAATTGGACAGATTCAATAATTTTAAATAAAATGTTCATTTTTAGTACTTGGTTGAAAACCCTTTGTTGGCAATGACTGCCTGAAGTCTTGAACTCATGGACATCACCAGACGCTGTGTTTCCTCCTTTTTGATGCTCTGCCAGGCTTTCACTGCAGTGGTTTTCAGTTGCTGTTTGTTTGTGGGCCTTTCTGTCTGAAGTTTAGTCTTTAACAAGTGAAATGCATGCTCAATTGAGTGGAGATCAGGTGACTGACTTGGCCATTCAAGAATATTCCACTTCTTTGCTTTAATAAACTCCTGGGATGCTTTGGCTTTATGTTTTGGGTCATTGTCCATCTGTAGTATGAAACGACGACCAATCAGTTTGGCTGCATTTGGCTGGATCTGAGCACACAGTATGTCTCTGAATACCTCAGAATTCATTCGTCTGCTTCTGTCCTGTGTCACATCATCAATAAACACTAGTGACCCAGTGCCACTGGCAGCCATGCATGCCCAAGCCATCACACTGCCTCCGCCGTGTTTTACAGATGATGTGGTATGCTTTGGATCATGAGCTGTATCAAGACTTCACCATACTTTTCTCTTTCCATCATTCTGGTAGAGGTTGATCTTTGTTTCATTTGTTCAAAGAATATTCTTCCAGAACTGTGCTGGCTTTTTTAGATGTTTTTTCGCAAAGTCCAGTCTAGCCTTTTTATTCTTGATGCTTATGAATGGCTTGCACCGTGCAGTGAACCCTCTGTATTTAATTTCATGCAGTCTTCTCTTTATGGTTGATCTGGATATTGATACGCCTACCTCCTGGAGAGTGTTGTTCACTTGGTTGGCTGTTGTGAAGGGGTTTCTCTTCACCATGGAGATTATTCTACGATCATCCACCACTGTTGTCTTCCGTGGGCACCCAGGTCTTTTTGCATTGATGAGTTCACCAGTGCTTTCTTTCTTTCTCAGGATGTACCAAACTGTAGATTTTGTCACTCCTAATATAGTAGCAATTTCTCGGATGGGTTTTTTCTGTTTTAGCAGCTTAAGGATGGCTTGTTTCACCTGCATGGAGAGCTCCTTTGACCGCATGTTTACTTCACAGCAAAACCTTCCAAAAGCAAGCACCACACCTCAAATCAACTCCAGGCCTTTTATCTGCTTAAATGAGAATGACATAATGAAGGGATTGCCCACACCTGTCCATGAAATAGCCTTGGAGTCAATTGTCCAATTACTTTTGATCCCTTTAAAAACAGGGTGGCACATGTTAAGGAGCTGAAACTCCTAAACCCTTCATCCAATTTTAATGTGGATACCCTCAAATGAAAGCTGAAAGTCTGAACTTCAACTCCATCTGAATTGTTTTGTTTTAAATTCATAGTGGTAATGTCTGTAACCAAAATTAGAAAAATGTTGTCTCTGTCCAAATATATATGGACCTAACTGTATGTTTTAACGAATATTTGAGCCCATTATTCCATTGTATGTCCGTTTTGCAAGCCGGCGAGAAAATCTCGCAGCACGGATGCCATACAGATTACATACGGAGGATGACTTGCGCAAAATACCCTGCCACACCCTGCCTACGGATATCATATGGATCACTATTTTGGGAACATTTCTGCATATTACGGCCGTAAATAACGGACCGTTTTTTCATACGCCTAGTGTGACGCTGGCCTAATTCTTCTAGGGATATTTACACATAGCCCTTGAAGGAAGTTGGCTGGGACGTTGTTCCAATTATCTTGGAGAAGTATCCACAGATTTTCTGTGGATTTCCTGTAGATTTGCACAAATTCTTCTGTCTCTTCAAACAATCCCACACAAGCATGATTTTGTTGAGATCTGAGATCGGTTGGGGACGTATCATCACTTTCAGAGCGCCTTGTTTTTCTTATGCTTAAGATCATGTTCTATCATCATCCTTCATGATGTCGGCTGCATGTTCATGGCCTTATCATGCTGCAGAAATTAATTTGCTCCAATCAGATGACTTTCTCAGAGTATAGTATGGCCCAGACTGTATCCCCCAAAGGGGTCTTAAAGGGAACGCCGCATGACAAAGGAGGTTGCTAGGCCTTAACTTTGGGTGGTAAAAGGTTAATGTGAGGGATAGAGTTTGGGTACAAATGTAGGGGGGAGGAGTATAGGGTCAGGGAAAAGATATGGGCTTTTTTGATTGGCTAGTGGGAGGTATCCTGTGGGGGGGTACATAAGGTGAGGGGCGGAGGGGTTAGTTCATTCAGGATAGTAGCTTACCTGAGTGTCATAGGGGCTCTTGTCCAGGAGATCTATGCCTTGGCAGCAAGCAGAGGACATCAGTGGCTACAGGATCAGCTGCAGATGTGGAACGCTGATGTGGGACTGCTGAGGTGGCTGCATCTGTGGAGCCTCTGGGTCATGCCAGGAGGTTCCGACCGCCAGAACAACTTAGCTTGGATGCGACTTCACAGACCAGTAGCCGGCTGCAGAGCTCGTCCAGGGACCCATTCAGATCTTCAGCGCAGTTCCAGCCTCTGGCCACTGGGCATCGCTCTGGGGGAGTTCCTCAGTGTCAGCAGGTTCTAGGAGTCGGGGGAAGTGACATCACTGGCTCTGCCCTCTTTGTGACATAATTCTGGTCAGGAAGTGTGGCCGGCTCAGAGAAGCAGGGCCTTGGCTGCAGTGTGGACGATGGAGCCAGCAGAGGAGCGGAAGATTTGTCAGTGCCAGGACCAGGCGGCTGTATGCACAGAGGGAGCAGATGCTACGGAGCGACAGGTGCAGCAGCGCCAGGCCCAGGCAGCAGCAGTGGGGAGGATGGAGACCCGGTTGGCTGGAGCTGACACAGAGGAACACCTGGAGCATCCGCTCAGAGCCTGGGCTTCAGGAGCAGCACAGTCACAGGGACGAAGGTCCGGAAGACTGATGCAGAGTGCCAGGAGGCAACTCATCCAGGATGTCAGCAGCAGTGGAGGCCAGAGTGGTTTTTATGGAGAAGGGCAGATCGCTGCCAGGGATGTGGGCTGCAGGCATGCTGCTGAAGTATCTCCTACGTCCAGGTGGTGCACCATGTTGGATAGGAGGTCTAGGTCTAGTGCTGGGTTGACTGCGTTGAGTTTACCTGGTGATGTCCCCAAGCCAGACTCTGCCTCTTAAGGGGAGGGCCAAATTTAATCTGACAGTGCAGACAGCGAAGGCGATCATCGCGGTGGACACAAGACGGCTTTTATGAGGCTCCCTCATAGTCAACCTGGTAAGTCACGTGGTTCACATGCACCCTGGGAAAATGTGAATGATGTGGATGTGAGTGAGCGGTATTTTAGGCGGGGTTTGGCTACTGGTAGTGTGGAGAGACAAAAACACACAGAGAGGTCAAAAATACTCTGTTGTAAAAAAGTCACAGTAAATAAGCAAGAGCTAGTCAAAAAATGAAAAAAAATACAGGGTATTTAGTTAATACTTTTTTTTGCAAAAAAATGTTTGTTAAGCTGCTCCACCAATCGCCAAGGTATACCCATAATAGAGCAGTCATATCTAATGTATATAATCACTATCTGATGTATTTAAAAACCTGATCATCTGTATAGTACCTGTATAAGCAGGGTTCAGAGAGAAAAAATATATATGTGGACATGCAGGATGGAACAGCTACAATGCAAATGACCCACAGAGGAGTGATGGACTCCCCAATCTTGTAGTGTTAAGGGGAGAATGTATGGCATATGAAGATATACTTAAATCAAACCTATATGGACGCTTTGCTTAACATTAGACTTGTGTAGCTTTAAGGTTCTCTGATTCACTGTCATAAGACTAAATTCTGTTTATTACTCTGTACCAGGATGTATCAAGATCCATGTAAATCCCCTAGTGTTATTGATAGTAAATGTATCTGCACAAAGGTGAATTGATCCCCAATAAACCAAAGATAAGTAGAATACGTGCATAGACAGATGTCAGCTTGACCCAAAGGCGCCATTAGGGCGATAACGGTACAGAAATGGATTAAAAGTAATAATCATTAGAATTATGGTACTATAATAATAAAGATAATAACATAGAACATGAAGATCAAAAGAGTTTTCTGATAAGTGTTAAGTTGGAAAAACCCATGATGTAATGTGCTGAGACTGCCCAATTTTTCCATAAAAAGAGCGGTCCGACGAATAAAGATCCAGAAGTCTTTGAGAGACAATTGCTTGCATTTGTGTCCTGATTTCTCCGGCCGTAATACCTCACATAAAATTTGGCAGCAGACAACTAAGATGAGAACACACGCATCGCGTGTGCCCTAACATTTGGCCCCCAACGTGGGGCTAGGACGAAAGTTCGAACCTGACCAGCCGCAAAGAAGACCTCCAATCTTGGACCGGACCACTCGAGGGTGGAGAAGTGCACCTCCTACTAGGTAAGAAAATCATTCATCTTACCTATAACCCTCCAGTGTTTCCGTGCTGAGATAAAGGTCAGTCGGCTGTCAGACTCGGACATAGTGACCGTTCTGACAAGTCCTAGCACCAAAAACCCACCCTGGTCACGATTTCCTTAATTGTCTGCCTTATCTGTTTTGCCTCTCTGCTTTGCTGTTTTGTTTGTTTGCATATGTGGTACTACCTCAGCCAGCCTGAAAAAAGATAGGGAGAAGTACTGAGCAATTTCACTGTCACTCTGGTTCCGGTCCTGCTCTCAGCTTGACCGATGGTCGCAGAAGTCTGAACTGTGTCTCTCCCAGTGGGCAAGTGGGAGTAGCGGCTTGATTACTCTGAGTGATTTTACAACCTCTAAGTGGTTGGTGACTTCTTGCGGATGCCCACCAGAGATCACCTGGCTATGGTGATGATGTTTTGGCTGCAGCATAAGTTCATAGGTTTTATTCTGTAAGGGTGGAAGGGTAATTACAATTACCGTATTGATGTGACTGAGTGATTGCTCTCTCCCTGTCTACCTAAAGTGTGTTCTGCCCAGGTATAGACTTTTTATCTCTACAGATCAGGCTGGCATATAGATTGATAAATTGTGAAGTGTTTTGTTGTCAGGGATACACAGTATCTGACATCAGTGTTAGTTTAAGCTGTCTTTTGTCTGTTTGTATGGTATATGGTTTGCCAGCAGGAGGCGTACTAACATATGGTTAAAGTTTTGAATTCATTATATATATATATATATGTTGTGAGATTAGAGAATTAGTTAACCGGTTTTGTTTTGCATACTTTAGAATTGTAAAGTTAGTTGTTAAATGTGTTAATGTAGGAAGAGAATTCCTTGAATGGTAATTGCTCTTACTTGTACAGATATCTCTGGTAGTGTGAGATCCAAAGTCCATTGTTACTCTTTAGTTAATGTTTGACTAACGTCACTGCATTTTTCTGTGAGATGGTTTTTGAAATGTTTTTTGTTAAAGTGAAAGTGTTGTGGAAGCAGATATTCTAGCAATTTATCTGGCATTTTTAGACTACGCATTTTCAGGGTATAGAAGAATTGTTAAATACCCTGGTGGTAATTGTTAGCCAACTTCCTATATCACTGAAGAAGCCTTTCCTTTGACATGAGGAGTACATACAGCTTTCACAGTCACATATCCAACTGTTCAAAACCCCGTGGTAACTTGTCTCAAGAGATAGACACACATGTCCCTCAGACGCACTCAGAATTCAGATGATAGAATGGGTGGGAGTAGTCAGTCAACACACATAAGACAGACACGACCCATAGGGGAGCAAGGAAAGAAAACGCATGTTAAGAAGAACCCTCCGACCCCAAAGGGGGAGGATTAGATAAGAAGGTATGGAAGAATGTGTTAACAAGTAGAGAGCAGGGTCCCAGGCTTAGATATTATGAAATCTTACAGGACTCTGAAGAATTTTATGAGATGATAAAGGAAGTCAGAAGACAGGCATGGAGAGAGGAATATGACAAGGATACTGAATTTTATGCCAAACAGGCGCCTACAGAAAATGTGTCAGTTGCAACATCTGCATTATAGTCATTGATACCGCCCATATACATTCCCGACGACTGGACATGTACCAGCTGTCAAACGCAGAATGCAGAATATCTTGAGACTTGTTCTGACTGTCAGATGACCAACCCAAATAGCCCTACTTTCTATCCAACTATATATGTAGACGGAATACCTTATGCTACATCCTGTCCAGCATCCACTATAGCTCCATTAATTAATGCAGTCTATAAAAAGAGTAAGGAAGGAGAAGATGAACATGACATGGAAGTACATGATCAGGCAGAAGAGGGAAGACAGGAATCAACAGCTCAGACTGATAATCCACAGCATCCACCACTATATGGTGGGAGTACATCATCATCATCATCTTCTAAACCTCAATGCTTACACTCTCGCACACCACCTACTCCACACAAGGACCCCTGGAAATACCAGGAGACAGACACCCTAGTGAGCAGCTTGCCAGACCCAGTACAACATCCCATGCCATTTTATAAAAGGATGCATCAAATACAAAAGGCACACTCTGCCTCATGGACAGATTTAGAAAGGCTCACTCAAATTGCAGCAGGATGTTCCCTTTGGCCAAGGATGCGACTAGTCCTTGAGCCTGACAACCTCCATGTAGAATATCTTGAGTCACCTATATCCGGAGAATATTTCCTCCGTAAGCTTTACGTCTGGGCTAAGAACCGCCTGCCAACCCAGACCCCCACTCTTCAGTATGTCATGCAGGGGAAAGGAGAACCTGTGGATAGTTTCTTCCATCGATGTAATCAAAAGTTTCAGGATCTCAGATTTGAAATGCAAATTAATCAATTAGAAGGAACTGTGATACCCACCACTACCAAGCTCCAGACCCTAATAGGGTATTGGCATACTGAATCCGCAATCCATGAAAGTACCTATACCCTTACAGTCCACAAAAATACCCGAGAGAAGCGTAATCAGGAACATTGACTTTCACAGGGGCAGTATGCGGAAGTATATGGTCTCTTCTCATCATGTGGACATTGAACTGATGGCATTGATCCCAGACTCACTGCGGACACGAAGCCCGGAAGAAATTGGCAGGCTCAAAGTCCAGCCTATGAAGATGGAACTGGAGTCAGGAGCCCTGCTGCCATGGAAACTGCAATGCCCACCTTCCATTTCGTAATCTGCCGCCATTATACAACAACTGGAAATATACCTGGAGCCCTGGAAGATGACACATCCCACTGCCACTCTGACTGAAGACAGGAAAGGAGCTGTCCAGCACATACCTCTGTTCCCTGCATAGTGAACAAGTCTGTAGAAACCTGTTCACACCACCAAAGAACTTGAAGACACAAAAACACACAGAGAGGTCAAAAATACTCTGTTGTAAAAAAAAGTCACAGTAAATAAGCAAGTGCTAGTCAAAAAATGAAAAAAATACGGGGTATTTAGTTAATACGTTTTTTTTTTGCAAAAAAATGTATGTTAAGCTGCTCCACCAATCGCCAAGGTATACCCATAATAGAGCAGTCCTATCTAATGTATATAATATATATATAATATATATACTAGCGAACTTTTTATAGTCGCAGCCCTCCGGGACCTCCTGGTGGTCCAATCAGAGCCGCTACAAAACCTGAGCATGTGACCTCCGACCTCCAATGAGAGGTCGTCCCACAGGCATGGCAGGACTTAGTACCAGGAGAGTCTGCTCACCGCTGATTAATGCTGGTTACAATAGCTGGACCTGGAACAGCAGCAACCAGACATATAACGTCTGATTGAGCAAGACATTGGGACCAATGTCTCTGCTGAGCAGGCTCCTCTGCAGCAGGGGAAAAATGGGAGACCACAGAGGACATGATTCGGGATTTCCCCTGTGCAGTGGCAGGAACTCGACCCCTAACATCACCCCCCTCCTTGGGCCTCACTACGTTCGAAAGCTGCAATAAGGTGAGGAGCCCAAATGTGTTCAATAGATTCCCAGGTCCTGTTCTCTGGGCTATGACCCTTCCAGTCCACCAGATAGTACTTTTTGCCACGTACCACCATGCACCCAACAATAGTGTTCACCTCATAATCGTCCGTGGACGAACCTGATGTCCAGGCAGATGACTCGGAAAACCGGGACATGTGAATGGGTTTTAGGAAGGACACATGAAAGGTGTCGGTGATACCTAGGCTTAGAGGAAGGGCCAGATGATAAACCACAGGGTTGAATTGTTCCAGCACCTTGAAGGGACCTATGTAGCAAGGCGCAAACTTAGTGGACTCAATTCGCAGACTGATGTTATGGAAGGAGAGCCACACTAAGTCGCCAGGAGCAAAAATCGGAGTAGGGCGCAAGTGTGAAAGTTGGTGGAAGACATGGGCACATGTGCACAGGGACACGCGGATGCTGGCCGTAGTTAAGGAGGAACGGGGTCTGCCCAGTGGAGTCGGCTACGGCATTGTTCAGCGCAAACTCTGCCCATGGTAGCAAGGATGCCCAGTTATCCTGCCTGGCTGAAACAAAATGTTGCAGGTATGTGACCAGGGTCTTATTGGCCCTCTCTAACAACTCGTTGTCTCAGGATGGTAAGCTGAAGAAAGATTAAGCTCAATGGTGAGTAGACGACAGAGCTCTCTCCAGAACCGAGACACAAACTGGGGATGTGGGTCACTGAGAATTTTGTCAGGCATACAGTGTAGGCGAAAATTGTGCTTAATGAACAATGCCAAGTCCCATGCAGAAGGTACCCAGGGAAAAGGCATCAAATACACCATTTTGGAAAAATGGTCAGTGACTACCCAGATGACTACCCAAATTTTTGTGGCTGTTGTAAACTTGGAAGGGAAAACAAGCTCCCCCCCAGGGGGTGTCTCCACTCCAAAAAGGCCAACTTCATGGCTAGCAATTCCTTTTCCCTGATGGAATAATTCCTCTCTGCCAGTGTGAAAGTCTTGGAGAAGAAAAAGCAAGGATGCTTCCAACCTTGACTATCCTTTTGGAAGAGGACTGCTCCAGCACCGAAGAAAGAGGCGTCCACCTACATAATAAATGGTTTATCAACATCAGGGTGATGTAAAATGGGAGCGCTAGCAAAGTGTGACTTGATATAGAGAAAGGCCTTGGAGTCCTCCTTTGACCACCACCTTCTTGGTGAGAGCAAACAGGGAAGCTACTAAAGTTGAGAAGTGGGGAATGAACTGGCAAAAATAGTTAAGAAACCCCTTTAAGCGCTGCACTGCTTTGAGAGAAAAGGGGTTCCTGCCAGTCCATCACAGCCTGTAGCTTTACAGGATCCATGGCAAATCGCTGTGTGGAGATGATACAGCCCAGGAAAGGCAAGGACTCCTGCCCAAACACACACTTCTCCAACTTGGCATAGAGGGAGTTTGCCCATAGAAGGTCGAAGACTTTGCAAACATCTCTCCGGTTGGAGTCTATATCTGGAGAGTAGATGAGAATATCATCCAGATAGACTATGACCGAGGTGGTGAGCATATTATTATTATTCATTTTTATAGCACCATTTATTCCATTGTGCTTTACATGTGGAAAAGGAGCATACATAGACAAGAACAATCAACATGAGCAATACAATGCACACACAAATACAGAAGGAGAGGGGACCCTGCCCGCTAGGGCACAGTGTCTACAGGGGATGGGTGAGGATACACTAGGAGAGGGTAGTGCAATACCCTCGATCCCCGCAACCTTTTGAAGTGCTCAAATATAAGGGGCAGAGGATACTTGTTCTTAACAGTGATGGCATTAAGACCCCTGTAATCTATCATGGACGTAGTTCTCCATTCTTCTTCTGCATGAAGAAGAACCCCGACCCTGCAGTTATTATTATTATTATTATTATTATTATTTATTGTTATAGCGCCATTTATTCCATGGCGCTTTACATGTGAGGAGGGGTATACATAATAAAAACAAGTACAATAATCTTAAACAATACAAGTCATAACTGGTACAGGAGGAATGAGGACCCTGCCCGCGAAGGCTCACAATCTACAAGGGATGGGTGAGAATACAGTAGGCGAGGATAGAGCTGGTCATGCAGCGGTTTGGTCGATCGGTGGTTACTGCAGGTTGTAGGCTTGTCGGAAGAGGTGGGTCTTCAGGTTCTTTTTGAAGGTTTCGATGGTAGGCGAGAGTCTGATGTGTTGTGGTAGAGGGTTCCAGAGTAGGGGTGATACACGAGAGAAATCTTGTATGCGATTGTGGGAAGAAGAGGTAAGAGGGGAGTAGAGTAGGAGATCTTGTGAGGATTGGAGGTTGCGTGTAGGTAAGTACTGGGAGACGAGATCACAGATGTATGGAGGAGACAGGTTGTGGATGGCTTTGTACGTCATGGTTAGGGTTTTGTACTGGAGTCTCTGGGCAATGGGGAGCCAGTGAAGGGATTGACAGAGGGGAGAGGCCGGGGAATAGTGGGGGGACAGGTGGATTAGTCAGGCAGCAGAGTTTAGAATAGATTGGAGGGGTGCGAGAGTGTTAGAGGGGAGGCCACAGAGCAGGAGGTTGCAGTATTCAAGGCGAGAGATGATGAGGGCATGGACTAGGGTTTTTGCAGATTCAAGGTTGAGGAATGAACGGATTCGTGAAATATGTTTGAGTTGAAGTCGGCAGGAAGTGGAAAGGGCTTGGATATGTGGTTTGAAGGAGAGATCTGCATCAAGGATTACCCGAGGCAGCGAGCTTGTGGGACCGGGGAGAGTGGGCAGCCATTTACTGTAATGGATAGGTTCTTTGGGGGGGTCGCTTGAGATGGGGGAAAGATGATGAATTCTGTTTTGTCCATGTTAAGTTTGAGAAATCTAGCGGAGAAGAAGGATGAAATAGTGGACAGACATTGAGGGATTCTGGTTAGAAGGGAGGTGATATCTGGTCCAGAGATGTAGATCTGTGTGTCATCAGCATAGAGGTGATACTGAAAGCCATGAGATTCTATGAGCTGTCCCAGGCCAAAGGTGTAAATGGAGAAGAGCAGGGGCCCAAGGACTGAACCTTGTGGGACTCCGACAGATAGGGGGCGAGGTGAGGAGGTGGTGTGTGAGTGGGAGATGCTGAATGTCCGGTCTGCAGTTGACACTGACTTACTAATGAATCCTCTTGCCAGATTCTCCTGGATGTATTGGGTCACCACCTCCATCTCCGGGAGAGATAGGGAATAGACTTGACCCCGGGGAGGTTCTGCACCAGGCAAGAGGTCAATAGGACATTCATAGAGGCGGTGAGGTGGAAGGGTCTCCGCAGCCTTCTTGGAGAACATGTCCGCATGTTCTCCAAGAAGGCATGTTAAAAAAACATGAAAACGCATGTTAAGAAGAACCCTCCGACCCCAAAGGGGGAGGATTAGATAAGAAGGTATGGAAGAATGTGTTAATGAGTAGAGAGCAGGGTCCCAGGCTTAGATATTATGAAATCTTACAGGACTCTGAAGAATTTTATGAGATGATAAAGGAAGTCAGAAGACAGGCATGGAGAGAGGAATATGACAAGGATACTGAATTTTATGCCAAACAGGCGCCTACAGAAAATGTGTCAGTTGCAACATCTGCATTATAGTCATTGATACCGCCCATATACATTCCCGACGACTGGACATGTACCAGCTGTCAAACGCAGAATGCAGAATATCTTGAGACTTGTTCTGACTGTCAGATGACCAACCCAAATAGCCCTACTTTCTATCCAACTATATATGTAGACGGAATACCTTATGCTACATCCTGTCCAGCATCCACTATAGCTCCATTAATTAATGCAGTCTATAAAAAGAGTAAGGAAGGAGAAGATGAACATGACATGGAAGTACATGATCAGGCAGAAGAGGGAAGACAGGAATCAACAGCTCAGACTGATAATCCACAGCATCCACCACTATATGGTGGGAGTACATCATCATCATCATCTTCTAAACCTCAATGCTTACACTCTCGCACACAACCTACTCCACACAAGGACCCCTGGAAATACCAGGAGACAGACACCCTAGTGAGCAGCTTGCCAGACCCAGTACAACATCCCATGCCATTTTATAAAAGGATGCATCAAATACAAAAGGCACACTCTGCCTCATGGACAGATTTAGAAAGGCTCACTCAAATTGCAGCAGGATGTTCCCTTTGGCCAAGGATGCGACTAGTCCTTGAGCCTGACAACCTCCATGTAGAATATCTTGAGTCACCTATATCCGGAGAATATTTCCTCCGTAAGCTTTACGTCTGGGCTAAGAACCGCCTGCCAACCCAGACCCCCACTCTTCAGTATGTCATGCAGGGGAAAGGAGAACCTGTGGATAGTTTCTTCCATCGATGTAATCAAAAGTTTCAGGATCTCAGATTTGAAATGCAAATTAATCAATTAGAAGGAACTGTGATACCCACCACTACCAAGCTCCAGACCCTAATAGGGTATTGGCATACTGAATCCGCAATCCATGAAAGTACCTATACCCTTACAGTCCACAAAAATACCCGAGAGAAGCGTAATCAGGAACATTGACTTTCACAGGGGCAGTATGCGGAAGTATATGGTCTCTTCTCATCATGTGGACATTGAACTGATGGCATTGATCCCAGACTCACTGCGGACACGAAGCCCGGAAGAAATTGGCAGGCTCAAAGTCCAGCCTATGAAGATGGAACTGGAGTCAGGAGCCCTGCTGCCATGGAAACTGCAATGCCCACCTTCCATTTCGTAATCTGCCGCCATTATACAACAACTGGAAATATACCTGGAGCCCTGGAAGATGACACATCCCACTGCCACTCTGACTGAAGACAGGAAAGGAGCTGTCCAGCACATACCTCTGTTCCCTGCATAGTGAACAAGTCTGTAGAAACCTGTTCACACCACCAAAGAACTTGAAGACACAAAAACACACAGAGAGGTCAAAAATACTCTGTTGTAAAAAAAAGTCACAGTAAATAAGCAAGTGCTAGTCAAAAAATGAAAAAAATACGGGGTATTTAGTTAATACGTTTTTTTTTTGCAAAAAAATGTATGTTAAGCTGCTCCACCAATCGCCAAGGTATACCCATAATAGAGCAGTCCTATCTAATGTATATAATCCCTATCTGATGTATTTAAAAACCTGATCATCTGTATAGTACCTGTATAAGCGCCATGGAATAAATGGCGCTATAAAAATGTATAATAATAATAATAAGCAGGGTTCAGAAAATATACATGTGGACATGCAGGATTTTAAATACATCAGATAGGGATTCTACAGGTTTCTACAGACTTGTTCACTATGCAAGTAGCCCATGTGTTTTTGGTTCTATAATTGTTCTCTTGTTTCTACAAGATTGGGGAGTCCATCACTCCTCTGTGGGTCATTTGCATTGTAGCTGTTCCATCCTGCATGTCCACATGTATATTTTCTCTCTCTGAACCCTGCTTATACAGGTACAATACAGATGATCAGGTTTTTAAATACATCAGATAGGGATTATATACATTAGATAGGACTGCTCTATTATGGGTATACCTTGGCGATTGGTGGAGCAGCTTAACATACATTTTTTTTGCAAAAAAAAGTATTAACTAAATACCCTGTATTTTTTTCATTTTTTGACTAGCACTTGCTTATTTACTGTGACTTTTTTACAACAGAGTATTTTTGACCTCTCTGTGTGTTTTTGTGTCTTCAAGTTCTTTGGTGGTGTGAACAGGTTTCTACAGACTTGTTCACTGTTTAAGTAGCCCATGTGTTTTTGGTAGTGTGGAGAGCACTGAACGTGTGAGCAAGGTGGTGTCGGAATTGTTTTAGAATAGCTTGGGTTTTTTATTACCGGTGTCAGGTCCTAGTGAAGTTTGGCATGGTGGCATTGGTGGTTCTGGGTCAGCAGGGGTGGTGGAGACTCTGCTGGTCATTAGTGGTGAGATTCTCGCACCGGTTGTGGTTGCTCCAGTGATGGTTAATGAGATGGTCTCGTCAACACCGGCTGCTTCGTCTACAGTGGATGTGGTTTGGTTGGATGACAGAGCGAGGGGTGAGGTCTATGTGTGCTTTGATGGCCCTTTAGGTGCGCATTTGAAGCAAGAAGTGAGAGAAAAATATGGAAGGACGAGTATGTGGAAATTTTAATCTTGACAGGGTTAAACCGGAGGAGAGTAAGAAGGATGAGGAGGAGCGCAGGCATTATCACATTATTCTTTGCACTTTTCAACACTGTTTGCAGGTTGTAACAACTCTGCCGGCACACTGCATGGCCTCCCATCCCCCACCTGTCTTACACACCAACTTACTCATTACTCTGGGCCATGCTGTGAGTTGTGTCTTCTGCCGGCTCCATTCTGGGTGCCTCTTGTCTCCTGCCTGCTCTCTGCATACTTCCTGGCTGTGTGCACTGGGGGGCGGCACCAACACTTCCTGGCTCTTATTGAGTCAGTGATCATCTTCCTAAGGTGTCCCCAGCCAATTGTCAAGAGGTTTTAAGTACTTAATGCATGCCCGCCCGCCCATAGGAGGATGCCTGAGCAACTTACTTCCTCAGTTAGTGTCTTGCTGCTGATGTGCCAGGTCCTGTCTTGCTATTTCTCAGAGGGGCTTCGTACCCTGGCCTGTACCTGTGTCTCTTGTTTCTGCCACCCAGTGAGGCTTCGTACCTTGGTCTGAGTACTTGTTTCTGTGCCTTGTCCTGTTCCTGACCCTAGTCCTATACCTGTGTACATTTCGATCACTGTCTGTAGCTTTTCCTATTCTGCTGTGTGTTTCCTTGTGTTCACTCCTTCTCCTCTTTACTCTGCCTCATTCGGCTCTGCTCTTTGCACCACCCCCTTTGACTCTGCTCTTTTCTCCGCTTCCTTCGCCTCCCACTTTGCTCCTTATCCTTCGGTTATGGTCTTTGCTCCGCCTCCTTCGGCTCTGCTCTTTGCTCCACCTCCTGTGGTTCTGGTCTTTTCTCTGCCTACTGTGGTTCTGGTCTTTGCTCCATCTCCTGCGGTTCTGGTCTTTGCTCCGCCTTTTGCGGTTCTGCCTTGCACCTGCTCCTTGCGTCTCTGCATTGCATCCGCTCCTTGCAGTTCTGCCTTGCTCTGCTCCTTGCAGTTCTGCCTTGCTGCGCTACTTATGGTCCTGCTCTCCATCCATTCTGCTACCCTTTGGTCAGGTCCCTACCTTTTCCCATATACCTTCCAGTCGGTACAGGCCCCTACCTGTTTCCATATATCTGCACGTCTTCCTGTCCCTACCGAGTCAGTACCTGTTCCGTCAGAGTACCAGCTGTGCCTGCCTGTTCTGTCAGTGTCTCAGCCGTGCCCACCTGCCAGTGTCTCAGCCGTGCCTGCATGCCAGTGTCTCAGCCGTGCCAACCTGTCAGTGTTTCAGCCGTGCCCGCCTGTCAGTGTCTCAGCAGTGCCCACCTGTCAGTGTCTCAGTCGTGTCCACCTGCCAGTGTCTCAGCCATGCCCGCCTGCCAGTGTCTCAGCCATGCCCGCCTGCCAGTTTCTCTGCTGTGCCCACCTTCCAGTTTCTCTGCCGTATCTGCCAGTCGAGCCTGTTGCCTGCTCCTGTCCTAATGCTCCGTCCTCCAGTGGGATCAGCAGCCACAGCCAGACACCACCATGGTGTCGTACCTGGAAGCAACCTGCCGCACAAGCCTGACCTCACCCTTAGAGGCTCCAGTGAACACCAAGGTAGCTGCTTAGTTATGTCCCTTCCAGGTTAGTCTGGTTTGTGGCACAGTGGTGCCACACCCACCACGCTCGCGCCAACCTGTCAGGGTGCGAGCATAACAGTTTGCTCAGGCCATGATCCCCGCTGAGTTCCATGTCCTTTCGCCCTCAGAGCAAGATGAACTTTTTTCTGGCTAGCAAGAAAAACTGGATGATTTCTTTACCCTGTCTGAGATCCAGTCCTTCACTGCTCCACCCACAATCATCATCTCTAATGAGCTATTTGATTGACTTGAGGCTTGTTTTCCTAAATTTGAATCCGTGCCAGCCAATCTGCCAAGCTACGATGGGGATCCAAAGCAGTACCGTATATTCTTGGAGCACTGCTTACATTTTTTCAAATGGCATGTTCCCTATTTCTCCACAGATCGGATTACAGTAGGATTCTTAATGACCTAGCTAGCAGGAGATGCTTTGAAGTGGCTCAACCACCTCTGGGAAGCAGGCGATCCCATCACCTTGAATCTGCCAACCTTGCTGGTGGCCTTCTCTAAGGTCTTTGATAAGCCTAGTACACCGTCTCCTGAAAAGTCTTCCTTCCCCACAAGCTAACAGAGATGGACCAGATGATAGAAACCTGTGGGTAAACCGTCACATCCGTCCATTACTGTCTAAGACTCACCTGTTCCTCAATCTGCCAAAGCAGCCAACCAAGCAAGATCCAAGAGGTCTGATAAGAGTGCACTGGCAAACCTGCAGCCTAAATCTAGTCCTGAGAATGAAATACGGTATTGCTGCATTTGAAAGGAAAATCCTGACACTCTCTGTGAAGCCTATACTCCAAAACCGTCGGCCAGTAGGAGAGGCTGCCCTTGATGAGAGTACCTCCTCCTCATTAAAGTCAATTACTGTGTCTCTACATTCTAGGAGCTTTGGTGTGTTTAAGCCGTCAGCCATACGTAGTCAGTGTGTGATCTCTGTCCTAGAGCTCCAGAATCCAGTGAGGGCCTCCAGACCTGAACAGATAAAATAGTTCTTGGCTCAGAATAACCCATGGACATACCAGACAGCATATGAAAGATGAACTTCATCTACAATTCTCCAACTTGGAGCAATCTAGTCCTTCAGGGCAAATTTCAGCTCCAAGTTGGAGAATTGTAGACGAAGAAGTTCATCTTTCATATGCTGTCTGGTATGTCCATGGGTCATTCTGAGCCAAGAACTATTTTACCTGTTCAGGTCTGGAGGCCCAGCAAGCTGCTGTGATTGAAACAACCAAGTTGCAAGAGGTGTCTGTTTCCCACGCGTCTGAGTCATTAAGCAGTGTTGTCGGCTTCATCTGGTCTGCTAGTCGTCGAGTCAAAGGGTGAGGATGTCTCCAATCAAGGGGAAGCGGTGGCATTCTCTCCACAAAGCCCAATGACTTTACCAGTGATCTGTTCACAGGAGCATCCCTGCCTCTTGGATGTTTTCTTCTGGATAACGGGCAGAGGATGGATTCAGTGTGGGTATCTTCAGCTTCCAGGTGGCCGGTTGATGAAGATGCCAGGACGGAAGCTTCTAAATCTCTGCTTTCCACCAATCTGAGGGAGAAAGTCCAGGTCTTTGTATCTTCTGTGGAGGGAGCTGACCTAGTCGGGAATGGAGAGATTTGGAATTCTGAGATTCCTGAGACACGCCTGCCTCATTCTACCTGTGGGATATCATGATGGCTTGGACTGTGTGTGGTCCTATTCTTCTTCTGCAGGTCATTTTGGCGGGCTTGAAGAAGAGGTGGCGTAAAGAGGGGCACTGTAACAACTTTGCCGGCATCACTGCATGGCCTCCCATCTCCCACATGCCTTACCCTCCAACTTACTTACTCCCTACTCTGGGCCATGCTGTGAGTTCTGTCTTCTGTCAAATCCATGCTGGGTGCCTCTTGTCTCCTGCCTGCTCTCTGCATACTTCCTGGCTGTGTGCATAGGGGTTGGCACCTGCTCTCCGTAGCTCTTATTGAGTCAGTGTACTTCTTCCTAAGGTGTCCCCAGCCAATTGTCAAGAGGCCTCAGGTACTTAAGGCATCCCTGTCCATAGGAGGATGCCTGAGCAACTTACATCCTTAGTTAGTGTCTTGCTGTTGAGGTGCCAGATCCTGTCTTGCTATTTCTCTTGTGTCAGCCACCCAGAGGGGCTTCGTACCTGTGTCTCTTTTTTCTACCACCTAGTGAAGCTTCATGCCCTGGTCTGAGTCCTCGTTTCTGTGCCTTGTCCCGTTCCTGACCCTGTCTGAACCTAGTCCTATACCTGTGTCCGTTTGTATCCCTGTCAGTAGCATTTCCTATTCCACTCTGTGTTTCCTTGTGTTCACTCCTTCTCCTCTTTGCTCTGCCTCCTTTGGCTCTGCTCTTTGCTCCATCTCCTTCAGCTCCCGCCAGAGCACCAGCCGTGACCACCTGTCCTGCCAGTGTCTCAGCCGTGCCTGCCTGCCAGTGTCTTAGCCATGCCTGCCTGCCAGTGACTCAGCCATGCCCACCGGCCCTGAGGACAAGTTGTTGGACTTGAAGTCTAGTGTGCAGGAAGCTTTGCAGGCGAAAAAATTGTGCCTGCACCAATTACAATTTCTTTTGGGTAAGTTAAATTTTGCATGCAGAATATTACCCATGGGATGAGTTTTTCACAGCGTTTAGCTGAGGCAACAGCCAGCGTTACACATCTGTTGCATTTTGTTAGATTGAATTCGGAGCACAAGGTGGACTTGTGTGTCTGGACAGATTTTCTTAAATCTTATAATGGCAGGTCAGTATGGCTGTATCAAGGTGTGTTTAATGTGGATCTCATTTTGTTCACGGACGAGTCTGGTTCGGGTGGTTTCGGGGCTTATTTCGGCAGAAAATGGTGCGTGGGAGAGTGGCTGGAATCATGGAAAGTGGCAGGTCTAACAAGGAACTTGGCACTGCTGGAAATGTTTCCCATTGTAGTAGCTTTGGAGGTTTGGGGCACTGAGGTGAGGAACAAGAAAGTGAGTTTCTTTTGGGACAATTTGAGTGTCGTGCATTATATTAATAATTGGTTCTTTGCCGGTTTTGTCTCTGTTGCACCATCTAGTGCTCACGTATTTGGTTTTTAATGTCTGGTTTTGTACTGATCATGTACCAGGTTTTCAGAATTCAATAGCTGATGCATTGGCTCGCTTCCAGTGGGATCATTTTCAGGAGATGGTGCTGGATGCGGAGCAGTTGGAGACCGATTGGCCCCAGCAGTTGTGGGATAGTTTCCGTTTAGCGTTAAATCTGGTGAGGCATTCGGTAAAAACACATACATGGTGTTAGTGCTGGCGGAAAGCACAAAATAAATATATAGATAGCAATAAGGTGCGTTCGCAGCCCAGGATCCACCATCCAGAGATGGAACCTGCTGCTAGGTAATGGCGGAACAAGATGGTGGGTGAATGCAGAACACATGCGGGTTAAATGTCACCAGTTGTGAAGTAAAGCAAACTCTGTTTCTTCACAGAGTCTCAATAGAACCGCTGTACCCTGTTAGCAGTCACAGGGAGCAGAAGCTGGATCCTAGTGGGATCCCTAGAACTCACCCCCACTACAATGGTGGTTGAACCCGCTCTGTAACTCGGTGGCTTTTGAGCCTGCGCCCGAGGATGCCCACAGCAGATGCTGAGTTCAACCGAAAATTCCCACCCTACTCTGACAATTGGTGTGAACGCAGCTGTGGAGCCACTATCAGGCACTGACTATTTGCTCCACTACCCTAATATCCAGACAATAATCAGAGGGAAGGGGATCAATATGAAGCATTCATCAGAGTCATTCTCACAGCACACACATACATTGTCAGGTCTATACTAGCGAACTTTTTATAGTCGCAGCCCTCCGGGACCTCCTGGTGGTCCAATCAGAGCCGCTACAAAACCTGAGCATGTGACCTCCGACCTCCAATGAGAGGTCGTCCCACAGGCATGGCAGGACTTAGTACCAGGAGAGTCTGCTCACCGCTGATTAATGCTGGTTACAATAGCTGGACCTGGAACAGCAGCAACCAGACATATAACGTCTGATTGAGCAAGACATTGGGACCAATGTCTCTGCTGAGCAGGCTCCTCTGCAGCAGGGGAAAAATGGGAGACCACAGAGGACATGATTCGGGATTTCCCCTGTGCAGTGGCAGGAACTCGACCCCTAACATCACCCCCCTCCTTGGGCCTCACTACGTTCGAATGCTGCAATAAGGTGAGGAGCCCAAATGTGTTCAATAGATTCCCAGGTCCTGTTCTCTGGGCTATGACCCTTCCAGTCCACCAGATAGTACTTTTTGCCACGTACCACCATGCACCCAACAATAGTGTTCACCTCATAATCGTCCGTGGACGAACCTGATGTCCAGGCAGATGACTCGGAAAACCGGGACATGTGAATGGGTTTTAGGAAGGACACATGAAAGGTGTCGGTGATACCTAGGCTTAGAGGAAGGGCCAGATGATAAACCACAGGGTTGAATTGTTCCAGCACCTTGAAGGGACCTATGTAGCAAGGCGCAAACTTAGTGGACTCAATTCGCAGACTGATGTTATGGAAGGAGAGCCACACTAAGTCGCCAGGAGCAAAAATCGGAGTAGGGCGCAAGTGTGAAAGTTGGTGGAAGACATGGGCACATGTGCACAGGGACACGCGGATGCTGGCCGTAGTTAAGGAGGAACGGGGTCTGCCCAGTGGAGTCGGCTACGGCATTGTTCAGCGCAAACTCTGCCCATGGTAGCAAGGATGCCCAGTTATCCTGCCTGGCTGAAACAAAATGTTGCAGGTATGTGACCAGGGTCTTATTGGCCCTCTCTAACAACTCGTTGTCTCAGGATGGTAAGCTGAAGAAAGATTAAGCTCAATGGTGAGTAGACGACAGAGCTCTCTCCAGAACCGAGACACAAACTGGGGATGTGGGTCACTGAGAATTTTGTCAGGCATACAGTGTAGGCGAAAATTGTGCTTAATGAACAATGCCAAGTCCCATGCAGAAGGTACCCAGGGAAAAGGCATCAAATACACCATTTTGGAAAAATGGTCAGTGACTACCCAGATGACTACCCAAATTTTTGTGGCTGTTGTAAACTTGGAAGGGAAAACAAGCTCCCCCCCAGGGGGTGTCTCCACTCCAAAAAGGCCAACTTCATGGCTAGCAATTCCTTTTCCCTGATGGAATAATTCCTCTCTGCCAGTGTGAAAGTCTTGGAGAAGAAAAAGCAAGGATGCTTCCAACCTTGACTATCCTTTTGGAAGAGGACTGCTCCAGCACCGAAGAAAGAGGCGTCCACCTACATAATAAATGGTTTATCAACATCAGGGTGATGTAAAATGGGAGCGCTAGCAAAGTGTGACTTGATATAGAGAAAGGCCTTGGAGTCCTCCTTTGACCACCACCTTCTTGGTGAGAGCAAACAGGGAAGCTACTAAAGTTGAGAAGTGGGGAATGAACTGGCAAAAATAGTTAAGAAACCCCTTTAAGCGCTGCACTGCTTTGAGAGAAAAGGGGTTCCTGCCAGTCCATCACAGCCTGTAGCTTTACAGGATCCATGGCAAATCGCTGTGTGGAGATGATACAGCCCAGGAAAGGCAAGGACTCCTGCCCAAACACACACTTCTCCAAGTTGGCATAGAGGGAGTTTGCTCATAGAAGGTCGAAGACTTTGCAAACATCTCTCCGGTTGGAGTCTATATCTGGAGAGTAGATGAGAATATCATCCAGATAGACTATGACCGAGGTGGTGAGCATATTATTATTATTCATTTTTATAGCACCATTTATTCCATTGTGCTTTACATGTGGAAAAGGAGCATACATAGACAAGAACAATCAACATGAGCAATACAATGCACACACAAATACAGAAGGAGAGGGGACCCTGCCCGCTAGGGCACAGTGTCTACAGGGGATGGGTGAGGATACACTAGGAGAGGGTAGTGCAATACCCTCGATCCCCGCAACCTTTTGAAGTGCTCAAATATAAGGGGCAGAGGATACTTGTTCTTAACAGTGATGGCATTAAGACCCCTGTAATCTATCATGGACGTAGTTCTCCATTCTTCTTCTGCATGAAGAAGAACCCCGACCCTGCAGTTATTATTATTATTATTATTATTATTATTTATTGTTATAGCGCCATTTATTCCATGGCGCTTTACATGTGAGGAGGGGTATACATAATAAAAACAAGTACAATAATCTTAAACAATACAAGTCATAACTGGTACAGGAGGAATGAGGACCCTGCCCGCGAAGGCTCACAATCTACAAGGGATGGGTGAGAATACAGTAGGCGAGGATAGAGCTGGTCATGCAGCGGTTTGGTCGATCGGTGGTTACTGCAGGTTGTAGGCTTGTCGGAAGAGGTGGGTCTTCAGGTTCTTTTTGAAGGTTTCGATGGTAGGCGAGAGTCTGATGTGTTGTGGTAGAGGGTTCCAGAGTAGGGGTGATACACGAGAGAAATCTTGTATGCGATTGTGGGAAGAAGAGGTAAGAGGGGAGTAGAGTAGGAGATCTTGTGAGGATTGGAGGTTGCGTGTAGGTAAGTACTGGGAGACGAGATCACAGATGTATGGAGGAGACAGGTTGTGGATGGCTTTGTACGTCATGGTTAGGGTTTTGTACTGGAGTCTCTGGGCAATGGGGAGCCAGTGAAGGGATTGACAGAGGGGAGAGGCCGGGGAATAGTGGGGGGACAGGTGGATTAGTCAGGCAGCAGAGTTTAGAATAGATTGGAGGGGTGCGAGAGTGTTAGAGGGGAGGCCACAGAGCAGGAGGTTGCAGTATTCAAGGCGAGAGATGATGAGGGCATGGACTAGGGTTTTTGCAGATTCAAGGTTGAGGAATGAACGGATTCGTGAAATATGTTTGAGTTGAAGTCGGCAGGAAGTGGAAAGGGCTTGGATATGTGGTTTGAAGGAGAGATCTGCATCAAGGATTACCCGAGGCAGCGAGCTTGTGGGACCGGGGAGAGTGGGCAGCCATTTACTGTAATGGATAGGTTCTTTGGGGGGGTCGCGTGAGATGGGGGAAAGATGATGAATTCTGTTTTGTCCATGTTAAGTTTGAGAAATCTAGCGGAGAAGAAGGATGAAATAGTGGACAGACATTGAGGGATTCTGGTTAGAAGGGAGGTGATATCTGGTCCAGAGATGTAGATCTGTGTGTCATCAGCATAGAGGTGATACTGAAAGCCATGAGATTCTATGAGCTGTCCCAGGCCAAAGGTGTAAATGGAGAAGAGCAGGGGCCCAAGGACTGAACCTTGTGGGACTCCGACAGATAGGGGGCGAGGTGAGGAGGTGGTGTGTGAGTGGGAGATGCTGAATGTCCGGTCTGCAGTTGACACTGACTTACTAATGAATCCTCTTGCCAGATTCTCCTGGATGTATTGGGTCACCACCTCCATCTCCGGTAGAGATAGGGAATAGACTTGACCCCGGGGAGGCTCTGCACCAGGCAAGAGGTCAATAGGACATTCATAGAGGCGGTGAGGTGGAAGGGTCTCCGCAGCCTTCTTGGAGAACATGTCCGCATAGGGCCTAAAGTGCTTGGGGAGAGAGGAAAGATGTGCGGGTACCTCTGTAGTATCAACCTGAATGCACTCCCTGAGACATCTGCCCTCACAGGATTCACTCCATCCCAAAATTTTCCCTGTGGACCACTCTATATGGGGGTAGTGGTAACGTAGTGTTATGATCCGGTGACCTTGGAGCCGCATGAATAACTTTCACTGGAGTAGGTGGTAACTGTACTGACCGCAAATCCTGATCTAACACCGCAACTAGAAGTAGCCGTGGGGTGTGCCTAACAAACCCTAGACACCTCGTCACAGCCGGAGAACTAAATACCCCTATAGATGGAAATAGGAATACTACCTTGCCTCAGAGCAGAACCCCAAAGGATAGGCAGCCCCCCACAAATATTGACTGTGAGTAGGAGAGGAAAGACACACACAGGCAGAAAACAGGATTTAGCAAAAGAGGCCACTCTAGCTAAAATAGGAAAGAATAGGACAGAATACTGTGCGGTCAGTATTAAAACCCTTCCAAAAATATCCACAGCAGATTATACAAAAAATTCCTCCATCTAACTAAAGACGTGGAACGTATATCTGCAACTCCAGAGAATCCTACACACAGAGCAGAAATACAATCAAAAATCCAGCACACAGCATGTGTGCCATAGGGAAAAAAATACAGACACTTATCTTTGCTGAATTGGCAGCTAAGCAGGAGAAACCAGACAGAGGTCCAACACCTCCCAATAACCATTGACAACTGGCAAGGACTAATGAATCCTGCAAACCTAAATACCCCAGTCAGAATTGCAATCAGCAGATACACCTGACCAGGAGTGCAGCCCAGGGACAACTGCATTGCCACCTACAACCACCGGAGGGAGCCCAAAAGCAGAATTCACAACAGTACCCCCCCCTTGAGGAGGGGTCACCGAATCCTCACCAGAGCCCCCAGGCCGATCAGGACGAGCCAGATGAAAGGCACAAACCAAATCAGCGTCATGGACATCAGAGACAAAAACCCAAGAATTATCCTCCTGGTCATAACCCTTCCATTTGACAAGGTACTGAAGCCTCCGCCTCGAAAAACGGGAATCGAAAATCTTCTCAACAACATATTCCAACTCCCCATCAACCAACACAGGGGCCGGAGGATCAACAGAGGGAACAACGGGCTCCACATATTTCCGCAATAAAGATCTATGGAAGACATTATGGATCGCAAAAGAGGCCGGAAGCGCCAATCGAAAAGACACCGGATTAATAATCTCAGAAATCCTGTAAGGACCAATAAACTGAGGCTTAAACTTAGGAGAAGAAACCTTCATAGGAACATGATGGGAAGACAACCAGACCAGATCCCCAACCCGAAGCCGGGAACCAACACACCGACGACGGTTAGCAAAACGTGGAGCCTCCTCCTGGGACAACACCAAATTGTCCACCACATGAGCCCAAATCTGCTGCAACCTGTCAACCACAGAATCCACACCAGGACAGTCAGAAGGCTCAACCTGCCCAGAAGAAAAACGAGGATGAAAACCAAAATTACAAAAGAAAGGTGAAACCAAAGTAGCCAAACTAGCCCGATTATTAAGGGCAAACTCGGCCAATGGCAAGAAAGCCACCCAATCATCCTGATCAGCAGACACAAAGCAACTCAAATAAGTCTCCAAAGTCTGATTAGTTCGCTCGGTCTGACCATTTGTCTGAGGATGGAACGCAGAAGAAAAAGACAAATCAATGCCCAGCCTAGCACAAAAGGCCCACCAAAACCTAGAAACAAACTGGGAACCTCTGTCGGAAACAATATTCTCCGGAATACCATGCAAACGAACCACATGCTGAAAAAACAATGGAACCAAATCCGAAGAGGAAGGCAATTTAGGCAAAGGCACCAAATGAACCATCTTAGAGAACCGGTCACAAACAACCCAGATAACCGACATCCTCTGGGAAACCGGAAGATCAGAAATAAAATCCATAGAAATATGCATCCAGGGCCTCTCAGGGACCGGCAATGGCAAAAGCAACCCACTAGCACGGGAACAACAAGGCTTGGCCCGCGCACAAGTCCCACAGGACTGCACAAAAGAACGCACATCACGCGACAAAGAAGGCCACCAAAAGGACCTACCAACCAAGTCTCTGGTACCAAAAATGCCAGGATGACCAGCCAACACGGAACAGTGAACCTCAGAAATCACTCTACTAGTCCATCTGTCAGGAAGAAACAGTTTCCCCACAGGACACCGGTCAGGTCTGTCAGCCTGAAATTCCTGAAGAACCCGTCGTAAATCAGGGGAAATGGCAGAAAGGACCACCCCTTCTTTCAGAATACCGACCGATTCCATGACCTCAGGAGAATCAGGCAAAAAACTCCTAGAGAGGGCATGAGCCTTAATGTTCTTAGAACCCGGAAGGTACGAGACCACGAAATCAAAACGGGAAAAAAACAAGGACCATCGAGCCTGTCTAGGATTCAGCCATTTGGCAGACTCGAGGTAAATCAAATTCTTATGATCGTCAAGACCACAATACGATGCTTAGCTCCCTCAAGCCAATGTCGCCACTCCTCAAACGCCCACATCATAGCCAAACAACTCCTGATTGCCGACATCATAATTGCGTTCAGCAGGCGAAAACGGATGGGAAAAGAAGGCACACGGTTTCATTAAGGAACCAACAGGATCCCTCTGAGACAAAACGGCCCCTGCCCCAATCTCAGAAGCGTCAACCTCAACCTGAAACGGAAGAGAAACATCCGGTTGGCGCAACACCGGAGCAGAAGTAAATCGATGTTTAAGCTCCTGAAAGGCAGAGACAGCTGCAGAAGACCAATTCGCCACATCAGCGCCTTTCTTCGTCAAATCGGTCAAGGGTTTAACCACGCTGGAAAAATTAGCAATGAAACGGCAATAAAAATTTGCAAGTCCCAAAAATTTCTGAAGGCTCTTCACGGATGTGGGCTGAATCCAATTATGAATGGCCTGAACCTTAACCGGATCCATCTCTATAGACGAGGGAGAAAAAATGAAGCCCAAAAAAGAAACCTTCTGCACCCCAAAGAGACACTTTGACCCTTTCACAAACAGGGCATTGTCACAAAGGATCTGAAATACCATCCTGACCTGTTCCACATGAGTCTCCCAATCATCGGAAAAAATCAAAATATCGTCCAAATATACAATCAAGAACTTATCAATATAAGTCCGGAAGATATCATGCATGAAGGACTGAAAAACATATGGAGCATTAGTGAGCCCGAATGGCATCACAAGGTATTCTAAATGGCCTTCAGGCGTGTTAAACGCAGTTTTCCATTCATCACCCTGCTTAATATGAACAAGATTATATGCCCCCCGAAGGTCAATCTTCGTAAACCAACTAGCTCCCTTAATCCTAGCAATTAAATTGGTAAGCAAAGGTAAAGGGTATTGAAACTTGACCGTGATCTTATTCAAGAGGCGATAATCAATACAGGGTCTCAAGGAGCCATCTTTTTTAGCAACAAAAAAGGATCCAGCTCCCAACGGTGAAGAAGATGGCCGAATATGCCCTTTCTCCAAAGACTCCTTAATATAGCTCTGCATGGCGGTATGTTCAGGCACAGACAGGTTGAAAAGTCGACCCTTAGGAAACTTACAGCCTGGAATCAAGTCAATCACACAATCGCAGTCCCTGTGCGGTGGAAGGAAGCTGGACTTGGGCTCATCGAATACATCCTGAAAATCAGACAAAAACTCTGGAATTTCAGAAGAGGAAGAAGAGGAGATTGACATCCAAGAAACATCATTATGAACCCCCTGACAACCCCAACTAGTCACAGACATGGACTTCCAATCCAACACAGGATTATGTACCTGCAACCACGGAAAACACAGCACGATAGCATCATGCAAATTATGCAACACCAGAAATCGACAATCTTCCTGATGGGCTGGCGCCATGCGCATGGTCACCTGTGTCCAAAACTGGGGCTTATTTTTAGCCAAGGATGTAGCATCAATGCCAGTTAAAGGAATAGGGATCTGCAAAGGCTGCAAGGGAAAACCACAACGCCTGGCAAACTCAAAGTCCATTAAGTTCAAGGCGGCGCCTGAATCCACAAACGCCATGAAAGAAAATGATGACAATGAGCAGATCAAGGACACAGATAACAGAAATTTAGGTTGTACAGTGCTGATGGTAAATGAACTAGCGATCCCCTTTGTCCGCTTAGGGCAGACTGAAATGACATGAGAAGCGTCGCCACAATAATAACACAACCTATTCTGACGTCTGAATCCTTGTGGTTCCGTTCTAGACAGAATCCTATCACACTGCATTGGCTCAGGAATCTGCTCTGAGGACAACGCCACAGCGCGCACAGTTCTGCGCCCCCGCAAGCGCCGGTCAATCTGAATGGCCAGAGACATAGAATCACTCAGACCGGAAGGCGTGGGAAACCCCACCATAACATCTTTAATGGATTCAGAAAGACCCTTTCTGAAAATTGCCGCCAAAGCATCATTATTCCATTTAGTCAACACAGACCATTTTCTGAATTTCTGACAATACAATTCTGCCGCCTCTTGACCCTGAGACAGGGCCAACAAGGTCTTCTCAGCTTGATCCACAGAATTAGGTTCATCATACAATAATCCTAAAGCCTGAAAAAAGGAATCTACATTAAGCAAAGCCGGATTCCCAGATTCCAGGGAAAACGCCCAATCCTGCGGATCGCCACGCAGCAGGGAGATGACGATTTTAACACGCTGAATGGAATCACCGGAGGATCGAGGTCTCAGAGCAAAAAACAGTTTACAGTTGTTTTTAAAACTCAAAAATTTGGACCTGTCACCAAAAAACAAATCATGAGTAGGAATCTTCGGTTCTAAAACAGGAGTCTGAACAATATAATCAGAAATAACCTGTACCCTAGCAGCAAGCTGGTCTACACGAGAAGCTAAATCCTGAACATCCATGCTCAAGACTCCTCAGCCACCCAGAGAAAAAGAGGGAAGAGAAGACAAAGCAGACTGCAGAAAAAAATGGCTCAACACCTTTCTTCCCTTCTTCTGAGATGCATTTAACTCATTATGGGCCAGTTGTACTGTTATGATCCGGTGACCTTGGAGCCGCATGAATAACTTTCACTGGAGTAGGTGGTAACTGTACTGACCGCAAATCCTGACCTAACACCGCAACTAGAAGTAGCCGTGGGGTGTGCCTAACAAATCCTAGACACCTCGTCACAGCCGGAGGAATAAATACCCCTATAGATGGAAATAGGAATACTACCTTGCCTCAGAGCAGAACCCCAAAGGATAGGCAGCCCCCCACAAATATTGACTGTGAGTAGGAGAGGAAAGACACACACAGGCAGAAAACAGGATTTATCAAAAGAGGCCACTCTAGCTAAAATAGGAAAGAATAGGACAGAATACTGTGCGGTCAGTATTAAAACCTTTCCAAAAATATCCACAGCAGATTATACAAAAAATTCCTCCATCTAACTAAAGACGTGGAACGTATATCTGCAACTCCAGAGAATCCTACACACAGAGCAGAAATACAATCAAAAATCCAGCACACAGCATGTGTGCCATAAGAAAAAAAAACCAGACCCTTATCTTTGCTGAATTGGCAGCTAAGCAGGAGAAACCAGACAGAGGTCCAACACCTCCCAATAACCATTCACAACTGGCAAGGACTAATTAATCCTGCAAACCTAAATACCCCAGTCAGAATTGCAATCAGCAGATACACCTGACCAGGACTGCAGCCCAGGGACAACTGCATTACCACCTACAACCACCGGGGGGAGCCCAAAAGCAGAATTCACAACAACGTAGCCAAAGTATCCCTAACAGGACCTTTTGAATTCCCTTGGGAATGACAAGCTGTGAGATAATTTACTGATGGAACAGCTACATAGAGAGGGTAAATGGAATGGTTTGATGTGTCATCTATGAGGGCAGTGTCGACCAATTGACCACTCGTGCCGTCCCTTGTTTGGCGAGCATCACCAGGGGTATTTTGTGTCCTTGGGCGAAGGCAAATGACATGAAATTGCTCTCCACCCCGGAAACCACACAAAGCTTTACCATATGAGTGGATGAACCTATTTCAATTGTCCCCTTGAAAGACAGTTTGGAGGAAAATGCCACTACGTCTAGTGAACTACCTCCTACGGTCACTAAACTGGGATGAGAATATCTGGAGGCAAGATGTCCTGACTGCCGGAAGACATGACAGACCTTGAGTTGATGAGCAGTCCAGGACTTAGATCTCGCTCCTGACACCTCAATGACCTCATGTGGCTAGGACCCCTGAACCTGAGATTCCAGAGGTTTGGCGAAGGTGGGAGCCAGCCAAAACCTCTGCCTACACTGGACTTGCTCCAACTTTCACTCGTTATAACAAAGGTCAATGCAAGTTGATATAGCTATTAGCTCCTCTAGTGTTGTGGGAATCTCCCTAGTGGCCAAAGTGTCCTTCACATGGTCTGCCAGCCTCCTCCAAAAAACTGGGATGAGGACTTTATCTGTCCTGTTATGACCTGGTGGTTAGAACAACAATGGACCTGGTGGTTAAGAGCACACAAAATGACCTGATAGTTACTAATAACATAGGACGAGCTCTGAGACGTGGGAACTCTGCTGACCGCAATCCCTAATCCTATCACACCACACTAGAAATAGCCGTGGAGCGCTCCTGACGCTCCCTATGCACCTTGTCACAGCCTAAGGAACTAGCTAGCCCTGAAGATAGAAAAATAAGCCTACCTTGCCTCAGAGAAATTCCCCAAAGGAAAAGGCAGCCCCCCACATATAATGACTGTGAGTAAAGATGAAAATACAAACACAGAGATGAAATAGATTTAGCAAAGTGAGGCCCGACTTACTGAATAGACCGAGGATAGGAAAGATAGCTTTGCGGTCAGCACAAAAACCTACAAAAGACCACGCAGAGGGCGCAAAAAGACCCTCCGCACCGGCTAACGGAACGGAGGTGCTCCCTCTGCGTCCCAGAGCTTCCAGCAAGCAAGACAAATCAAAATAGCAAGCTGGACAGAAAAAATAGCAAACAAAAGAAACACAAGCAGAACTTAGCTTATGCAGGGAAGACAGGTCACAAGAACGATCCAGGAGAGAGCAAGACCAATACTGGAACATTGTCTGGAGGCAAGGAGCAAAGAACTAGGTGGAGTTAAATAGAGCAGCACCTAACGACTTAACCTCGTCACCTGTGGAAGGAAACTCAGAAGCCGCAGCCCCACTCACATCCACCAGAGGAAGCCCATGGACAGAACCAGCCGAAGTACCACTCATGACCACAGGAGGGAGCTTGACAACAGAATTCACAACAGTACCCCCCCCCTTGATGAGGGGTCACCGAACCCTCACCAGAGCCCCCAGGCCGACCAGGATGAGCCAAATGAAAGGCACGAACCAGATCGGCAGCATGAACATCAGAGGCAAAGACCCAGGAATTATCTTCCTGACCATAACCCTTCCACTTAACCAGATACTGGAGTTTCCGTCTCGAAATACGAGAATCCAAAATCTTCTCCACCACATACTCCAACTCCCCCTCAACCAAAACCGGGGCAGGAGGATCAACGGATGGAACCACAGGTGCCACGTATCTCCGCAACAATGACCTATGGAATACATTATGGATGGAAAAAGAAGCTGGAAGGGTCAAACGAAACGACACAGGATTAAGAACCTCAGAAATCCTATACGGACCAATGAAACGAGGCTTAAACTTAGGAGAGGAAACATTCATAGGAATATAACGAGAAGACAACCAAACCAAATCCCCAACATGAAGTCGGGGACCCACACAGCGCCTGCGGTTAGCGAAACGTTGAGCCTTCTCCTGGGACAATGTCAAATTGTCCACCACATGAGTCCAAATCTGCTGCAACCTATCCACCACAGTATCCACACCAGGACAGTCCGAAGACTCAACCTGCCCTGAAGAGAAACGAGGATGGAAACCAGAATTGCAGAAAAACGGCGAAACCAAAGTAGCCAAGTTGGCCCGATTATTAAGGCGAACTCAGCCAAAGGCAAAAACGCAAAAAGGACACCCAATCATCCTGATCAGCAGAAACAAAGCATCTCAGATATGTTTCCAAAGTCTGATTGGTTCGTTCAGTTTGGCCATTTGTCTGAGGATGGAAAGCCGAGGAAAAAGACAAATCAATGCCCATCCTAGCACAAAAGGCTCGCCAAAACCTCGAAACAAACTGGGAACCTCTGTCCGAAACGATGTTCTCCGGAATGCCATGTAAACGAACCACATGCTGGAAAAACAATGGCACCAAATCAGAGGAGGAAGGCAATTTAGACAAGGGTACCAAATGGACCATCTTAGAGAAGCGATCACAAACCACCAAAATGACCGACATCTTTTGAGAGACAGGGAGATCCGAAATAAAATCCATAGAGATATGCGTCCAGGGCCTCTTCGGGACCGGCAAGGGCAAAAGCAACCCACTGGCACGAGAACAGCAGGGCTTAGCCCGAGCACAAGTCCCACAGGACTGCACAAACGAACGCACATCCCGCGACAGAGACGGCCACCAAAAGGATCTAGCCACCAAATTTTTGGTACCAAAGATTCCAGGATGACCAGCCAACACCGAACAGTGAACCTCAGAGATAACTCTACTCGTCCATTTATCAGGGACAAACAGTTTCTCCGCTGGGCAACGGTCAGGTCTATTAGCCTGAAATTTTTGCAGCACCCGCCGCAAATCAGGGGAGATGGCAGACAAAATTACCCCCTCTTTGAGAATACCCGCCGGCTCAGGCAAACCCGGAGAGTTGAGCACAAAACTCCTAGACAGGGCATCCGCCTTCACATTCTTAGAGCCCGGAAGGTACGAAACCACAAAGTCAAAACGGGAGAAAAACAGCGACCAACGAGCCTGTCTAGGACTCAACCGTTTGGCAGACTCAAGATAAGTCAAATTCTTGTGATCAGTCAAGACCACCACGCGATGCTTAGCTCCTTCAAGCCAATGACGCCACTCCTCGAATGCCCACTTCATGGCCAGCAACTCTCGATTGCCAACATCATAATTACTCTCAGCAGGCGAAAACTTCCTGGAAAAGAAGGCACATGGTTTCATCACCGAGCCATCAGAACTCCTTTGCGACAAAACAGCCCCTGCTCCAATCTCAGAAGCATCAACCTCGACCTAAAACGGGAGCGAAACATCTGGCTGGCACAACACAGGGGCAGAAGAAAAACGACGCTTCAACTCCTGAAAAGCTTCCACAGCAGCAGAAGACCAATTGACCACATCAGCACCCTTCTTGGTTAAATCAATCAACGGTTTAGCAATACTAGAAAAATTATTGATGAAGCGACAATAATAATTAGCAAAGCCCAGGAACTTTTGCAGACTCTTCAGAGATGTCGGCTGAGTCCAATCATAAATGGCCCGAACTTTAACAGGATCCATCTCGATAGTAGAAGGGGAAAAAATGAAACCCAAAAATAAAACCTTCTGAACACCAAAGAGACACTTTGACCCCTTCACAAACAAAGAATTCGCACTCAGGACCTGGAACACCATTCTAACCTGCTTCACGTGAGACTCCCAATCATCCGAGAAGACCAAAATATCATCCAAGTATACAATCAGGAATTTATCCAGGTACTCTCGGAAGATGTCATGCATAAAGGACTGAAATACTGATGGAGCATTGGAAAGCCCGAATGGCATAACCAGCTACTCAAAATGGCCCTCGGGCGTATTAAATGCTGTTTTCCATTCATTGCCCTGTTTAATACGCACAAGATTATACGCACCACGAAGATCTATCTTGGTGAACCAACTAGCCCCCTTAATCCGAGCAAACAAATCAGACAGCAGCGGCAAGGGGTACTGAAATTTGACTGTGATTTTATTAAGAAGGCGGTAATCAATACAAGGTCTCAACGAACCATCCTTCTTGGCCACAAAAAAGAACCCCGCTCCCAATGGCGACGACGATGGGCGAATATGACCCTTCTCCAAGGATTCCTTTACATAACTCCGCATAGCGGCGTGCTCAGGCACAGACAAATTGAACAGTTGACCTTTAGGAAACTTAGTACCAGGAATCAAATCGATAGCACAATCGCAATCCTTATGCGGAGGTAGGGCACTGGATTTGGGCTCATCAAACACATCCCGGTAATCCGACAAGAACTCTGGGACTTCAGAAGGGGTGGAAGATGAAATAGACAGAAATGGAACATCACCATGTACCCCCTGACAACCCCAGCTGGACACAGACATAGATTTCCAATCCAATACTGGGTTATGGACCTGTAACCATGGCAACCCCAACACGATCACATCATGTAGATTATGCAACACCAAAAAGCGAATATCCTCCTGATGTGCAGGAGCCATGCACATGGTCAGTTGGGTCCAGTACTGAGGCTTATTCTTGGCCAAAGGCGTAGCATCAATTCCTCTCAATGGAATAGGATACTGCAAGGGCTCCAAGAAAAACCCACAGCACCTAGCAAACTCCAAGTCCATCAAATTCAGGGCAGCGCCTGAATCAACAAATGCCATGACAGAATAGGATGACAAAGAGCAGATCAAAGTAACGGACAAAAGAAATTTCGACTGTACCGTACCAATGGTGGCAGACCTAGCAAAACGCCTGGTGCGCTTAGGACAATCGGAGATAGCATGAGTGGAATCACCACAGTAAAAACACAGCCCATTCTGACGTCTGTGTTCTTGCCGTTCAGCTCTGGTCAAAGTCCTATCACATTGCATAGGCTCAGGTTTATGCTCAGATAATACCGCCAAATGGTGCACAGTTTTACGCTCACGTAAGCGTCGATCGATCTGAATGGCCAAAGACATAGACTCATTCAGACCAGCAGGCATAGGAAATCCCACCATGACATCCTTAAGGGCTTCAGAGAGACCCTTTCTGAAAATTGATGCCAGAGCACATTCATTCCATTGAGTGAGCACAGACCACTTCCTAAACTTCTGACAATATATATCTACCTCATCCTGACCCTGACACAGAGCCAGCAAGATTTTCTCTGCCTGATCCACTGAATTTGGTTCATCATAAAGCAATCCAAGCGCCAGAAAAAACGCATCAACATCACGCAATGCAGGATCTCCTGGCGCAAGGGAAAATGCCCAGTCTTGAGGGTCACCACGCAACAAGGAAATAATGATCTTAACTTGTTGAACTGGGTCACCAGAGTAGCGGGGTTTCAAAGCCAGAAACAGTTTACAATTATTTTTGAAATTCAGAAACTTAGCTCTATCTCCAGAAAATAAATCAGGAATAGGAATTCTAGGTTCTAACATAGGATTCTGAACCACAATGTCTTGAATATTGTGTACTCTTGCAGTGAGATGATCCACACAAGAAGACAGACCTTTAATGTCCATCACTACACCTGTGTCCTGAACCACCCAAATGTCTAGGGGAAAAGAAAGACAAAGCACAGTGCAAAGAAAAAAAATGGTCTCAGAACTTCTCTTTTCCCTCTATTGAGAAGCATTAGTACTTTGGACCTCCAGTACTGTTATGACCTGGTGGTTAGAACAACAATGGACCTGGTGGTTAAGAGCACACAAAATGACCTGATAGTTACTAATAACATAGGACGAGCTCTGAGATGTGGGAACTCTGCTGACCGCAATCCCTAATCCTATCACACCACACTAGAAATAGCCGTGGAGCGCTCCTGACGCTCCCTATGCGCCTCATCACAGCCTAAGGAACTAGCTAGCCCTGAAGATAGAAAAATAAGCCTACCTTGCCTCAGAGAAATTCCCCAAAGGAAAAGTCAGCCCCCCACATATAATGACTGTGAGTAAAGATGAAAATACAAACACAGAGATGAAATAGATTTAGTAAAGTGAGGCCTGACTTACTGAATAGACCGAGGATAGGAAAGATAGCTTTGCGGTCAGCACAAAAACCTACAAAAGACCACGCAGAGGGCGCAAAAAGACCCTCCGCACCGGCTAACGGTACGGAGGTGCTCCCTCTGCGTCCCAGAGCTTCCAGCAAGCAAGACAAATCAAAATAGCAAGCTGGACAGAAAAAATAGCAAACAAAAGAAACACAAGCAGAACTTAGCTTATGCAGGGAAGACAGGTCACAAGAACGATCCAGGAGAGAGCAAGACCAATACTGGAACATTGTCTGGAGGCAAGGAGCAATGAACTAGGTGGAGTTAAATAGAGCAGCACCTAACGACTTAACCTCGTCACCTGTGGAAGGAAACTCAGAAGCCGCAGCCCCACTCACATCCACCAGAGGAAGCCCATGGACAGAACCAGCCGAAGTACCACTCATGACCACAGGAGGGAGCTTGACAACAGAATTCACAACACTGTCCACTCCAGCTCTGATGCAACAGTCCGGAAGTGGAAGGCAAAATGGCTGATCATGGACGAGCCCTGTGTCAATGCCAACTGTTGGAGCGCTGTACCATGGGTTAGGGTCCCAAAAAGACCTGTTTCAGAGTGCTCAGGAACCGCGGAACACTTTGCACCACATGATTGTTGAGCTCCCACAGCAGGTAGCCCACTCCAACACCCTGTCCGACAGTTGAGATAATATGAATCCCACCTTTGTTGCTCTTTGGGAATACATGTAGCCAGGAGCTCAAGGTGTACTGCACACTGGCTCACGAATCTCCTACACAGCTTACTGTCAAATATACAAGGCGTATATCCAGACCCGGTGTCCAGCCACACCAGATGGTTTTTGCTTCAGGTCTGTGGACAAGAAAGGCCCTACCCACACTGGCAATGAGGGTAGAACCAGGGTGCACCTTGAGGATGCCAACTGTACATAGTTATCGCTCAGTGTTTCTGTTGTCGCTCAGTATCCCAAACTGCATCAGGTGATGTTGCTTCTGGTGTGAGGACTCCCATTTCAAGATCAACAGGTAATTTGCTAGATCTTCCTCTCATCAGGTAGGCTGGAGTGCAGTTGGTGGAATTCACTGAGATGTGATTGTACAGATCTAGAAAATCTGGCAACTTCTCTGGCAATAAGTTTATTTCTTCCAAAGGCAAGGTTTTCAGTAAGTTAATTACCACTTGGTTCATCTTTTCACACATACCATTTGTCTGTGGGTGGTTTGGCGTTGTTCTTAACATCTTTCCATTTATACAGGTTGCAGATCTCCTGGTACACTTCCGCTTCAAAGGCTGGGCCTTGGTTGGTACCTTCTCAGGGTAACCATGTGGTCGACAAAAGGATTGTTGGAATGCCTTGGCTGCCGTCTTCGCTGTCTGGTCCTGACAGGCAGGACTACCAGGAATCTGGAGTAATGGTCAGAGCATAAACATAGCCTGACCGGCTTGGAGTTAGCTTCACATGATCCAGAGCAACCAATTCAAGTGGCTGTTTGGTGACTATGGGCTGTAGGGGAGCCCTCTGGCTGTCACGGTCCTTTCTGCGCAGGTTGCATGGACCACACTCTCGGCACCACTTTTCAATGGCTTTTCTCATGCTAATGCAGTAGAACCTTCCACGGAGTAGGATCTCTAACGTTTCCATCCAAAGTGTCCTGCTCCATCGTGGTATGCTTCCAAGACCATTGGTGCATCTTGTCTCGGGACTACCACCTGCCAGACCAGCTCATGAGTGCGTGGGTCAACATTCCTCCGGCACAGCTTACCATCATAGATAAACAATTTGCCCTTCTCCTTCCACAGCTGTTGAGTCTCTTGTGGAGCATCTGGACCAGGGTGTGAATCTGCTTGTGTTAGCAGCTCTTTTACCAGAAGGACTGCTGGGTCACTATCCTGCGTCTCTGCTACACATCCATAGTGGGGTAATGGGTTCAGCATGGCTTCTTGCTTGTTATTATTATTATTATTATTATTATTATTATTATTTATTGTTATAGCGCCATTTATTCCATGGCGCTTTACATGTGAGGAGGGGTATACATAATAAAAACAAGTACAATAATCTTAAACAATACAAGTCATAACTGGTACAGGAGGAGTGAGGACCCTGCCCGCGAAGGCTCACAATCTACAAGGGATGGGTGAGAATACAGTAGGTGAGGATAGAGCTGGTCATGCAGCGGTGGTTACTGCAGATTGTATGCTTGTCGGAAGAGGTGGGTCTTCAGGTTCTTTTTGAAGGTTTCGATGGTAGGCGAGAGTCTGATGTGTTGTGGGAGAGGGTTCCAGAGTAGGGGTGATATGCGAGAGAAATATTGTATACGATTGTGTGAAGAGGAGATAAGATGGGTGTAGAGAAGGAGATCTTGTGAGGATCGGAGGTTGCGTGTAGGTAAGTACCGGGAGATGAGGTCACAGATGTATGGAGGAGACAGGTTGTGGATGGCTTTGTACATCATGGTTAGGGATTTGTAGTGGAGTCTCTGGGCAATGGGGAGCCAGTGAAGGGATTGACAGAGGGGAGAGGCCGGGGAATAGCGGGGGGACAGGTGGATTAGTCGGACAGCAGAGTTTAGAATAGATTGGAGGGGTGCGAGAGTGTTAGAGGGGAGGCCACAGAGCAGGAGAGTCAAGGCGAGAGATGATGAGGGCATGGACTAGGGTTTTTGCAGACTCTGGGTTGAGGAATGAACGGATTCATGAAATATTTTTGAGTTGAAGTCGGCAGGAAGTGGAAAGGGCTTGGATATGTGGTTTGAAGGAGAGATCAGCGTCAAGGATTACCCCGAGGCAGCGAGCTTGTGGGACTGTGGAGAGTGGGCAGCCATTTACTGTCATGGATAGGTTCGTTGGGGGGGTCGCGTGAGATGGGGGAAAGATGATGAATTCTGTTTTGTCCATGTTAAGTTTGAGAAATCTAGCGGAGAAGAAGGATGAAATAGTGGACAGACATTGAGGGATTCTGGTTAGTAGGGAGGTGATATCTGGTCCAGAGATGTAGATATGTGTGCCATCAGCATAGAGATGATACTGAAAGCCATGAGATTCTATGAGCTGTTCCAGGCCAAAGGTGTAAATGGAGAAGAGCAGGGGCCCAAGGACTGAGCCTTGTGGGACTCCGACAGATAGTGGGCGAGGTGAGGAGGTGGTTTGTGAGTGGGAGACGCTGAATGTCCGGTCTGGTAGGTTTGATGAGATCCAGGATAGGGCCAAGTCTGTTATGCCAAGGGATGAGAGGGTCTGTAATAATAGGGAATGGTCCACTGTGTCAAAGGCAGCCGACAGGTCGAGGAGGAGGAGGACAGAGTAGTGTCGCTTGCTCTTGGCGGTTAAGAGGTCATTGGTGACCTTAGTTAGGGCAGTTTCAGTGGAATTGTTATTGCACTTGTTCCTCACATAATGGGAGTACTGAGTCATCCCGGGGCCATGGAAAGCTGGTAACTCAATATCTTCAAGTGCTTTCAGATCTTCTCCCAATTCCAGTAAATGGGGCATCCTGGACAGTGCATACCCATTTACATTCTTGTGCCAAGCACGGTACTTGATGATGAATTCGTAGTTGGACAACCGGGCCATCGGGCCATCCATCGCTGCTCCAATGCACCTGTTTCTAGGTGGATCAGCGGGTTGTGGTCCATGAAAACGGTGAATCTTGCTGAGGCCAGGTAGTGTTTGAACCGCTCTGTTAGCGCCCAGACAATGGCGAGGAACTCCAGATTGAAGGAACTGTAGTTTTTGGGGTTCTTTTCAGTGGGATGAAGCTTCCTGCTGGCATAGGCAAGTACTCTTTCTTTGCCTTTCTGCACCTGAGACAGCACTGCCCCCAATCCCATGTTGCTGGGGTCTGTGTACAGTCACTGTAGGCCAATACCTCATCTCAAATGAGAGTCAACTTTAACCGAGTGAAGGATGCTTCCAGACTGTCGTTCCACTCAAACGGAGGGCACTTGCTCATGGTCTTCTTGGATTGGCCCACTAACAGGTCTTGCAGGGGTGTGGCTATCTTAGTGAAGTCTTTATTGAACCTTTGGTAGTGGCCTACCAACCCGAGGAACTGCCGTACTTTGTGGATTTTGCTGGTTTTCAGCCAGTCCCTAATCACGGTGATCTTGTCAGGGTCTGGTGCCACTCCTTCAGCGCTTAACACATGGCCCAGGTACTGCACTTTGGGCTTTAACAGGTGACACTTAGATGGATTTACCTTCAGGTCAAAGTTAGACAGAGCTAAAAACACCTCAGCCAGGTGTTTCAGGTAGTCTTCATATGTCTTAGAGAAGATGATGACATCATCTAGGTTCTACAGGACAGTCTCAAAATTCTTGTGCCCAGGACAGCACTCCATCATCCTCTGGAATGTTCCTGGTGCGTGGCATAGTTCGAACGGCATGTAGTTGAATTCAGAGAGGCCCATCAGTGTCATGAAGGCAGTCTTTTCCTTATCCGCCTCTGCCACGGGAACCTGCCAATACCCACTAGTGAGTTCTAAGGTGAATAAATAGCAGATTTTAAAGCAGCTAATGACTCTTCGATTCTGGGCAACGGGTAGGCATCCTTGTGTGTAATGCGGTTTATCTGCCTGTAAGCAACACACATCCTTATTGTACCATCCTTTTTCCTGACGAGGACTAATGGAACAGCCCAGGGGCTACAACTATCTCTGATTACCCCAGCCTCCTACATCTCTCATAACATACTCCTTGCACATTGGTAGTGAGCTGGAGGTACAGGCCGGTGTCTCTCTTTAATGGGCAGATGACCTCCAGTGGGGATATTGTTGAACCCCTTTTACCTGCCCAAAATCTATTAGGTGTTTGCTGAATTCCCGCTCATACTCATAGACCACCCGGTAAGCCCTTTGTTTTTGGTGTGATGTGGTATAGTCACTGTCCATGTGTATCTTCTGACACCAATCATCCATCTGTCCTGCAAAGTCATTGTCCTCCACCTGGTCGGATGGGACCAAGGGTTCTGTGGCTTTTATTCCATTATCATTAACAGTAAACAGTTTAGCAAGTGTGGGATATCTGGGTAAGTGGACCTCTTTCTCTCCACAGTTAAGGACATGTACTGGCACCCTCCCCTTGTGGACATCAACCACCTCTGGCTGTCAGGATTGTGGTCCTACTATCTAAATACACAGGTTCTACCAGGGCCTGGTAGTCTTAACCTCTAAGGCCTATTGTTGCCCGACACCATATTTATATTGCAATGGGGATCGGATCCCTCACTGTGACATGGCCAACTTCTCCACTGGACAGTTCTACCTGCTGCCTCTGCATCAGGGCTCTGATTTCTTTTTGCAGGATACACTGCTCACTGAAACCAGCAGTTTCGGGCACCTGTTGTAACAAGACAATAACCTTGGCAAGACAGTTTTCTATGACATTAGTACATAAGGTCATCATAGGGTTACATTCACGTCAGACAATATCAACAATCACCAGTCCTTGGGCCTTCAATTCTACCCGCCCCACGTTAATGGTTACTTCCTTGTACCCCACCTGTGGCAAACGATGACCATTGGTGGGTACCATTGTCAAATCCCTATCTGGGCCAAGGGTAATGTCTGAGTCAGCCCAAAGCTGTGTCCAGTAAAGCATTTATCGGCACTCTTTGCCTGGGGCCCACAAAAACGTAAAGCCGACCCTGTGTGGGGCCATCACACTGTGTGTATGGGAGCAATGGGGTTCATCACACTGTGTATAAATGAGATGTCAGATCATCATACTGTGTAATGCAGAGCTGTGTGAAAATCCAACTGATTATAAGAGAGCAGTGCAGACCATCATCTATGGAGGAGATGTGACAACATCAGACAGTGGATAAGTGAATAGGAGACCTGTAAGCTGTGGGGGCATCATACTGTGCATAAGAGAGCTGTGGGGGCATCACACTGTGTATAAGTGAGCTGTGGTGGCATCATACAGTTCATAAGTGAACTGTGGGGGCATCACACTGTGCATAAGTGAACTGTGAGGGCATCATACTGTGCATAAGTGAGCTGTGGGGGCATCATACTGTGAATAAGTGAACTGTGGGGGCATCATACTGTGAATAAGTGAACTGTGGGGGTATCATACTGTGCATAAGTGAGCTGTGGGGGCATCATACTGTGAATAAGTGAACTGTGGGGGCATCATACTGTGAATAAGTGAACTGTGGGGGTATCATACTGTGCATAAGTGAGCTGTGGGGGCATCATACTGTGAATAAGTGAACTGTGGGGGCATCATACTGTGAATAAGTGAGCTGTGGGGGCATCATACTGTGAATAAGTTAGCTGTGGGGGTATCATACTGTGCATAAGTGAACAGTGGGGGCATCATAGTGTGCATAAGTGAGCTGTGGGGGCATCATACTATGCATAAGTGAACTGTGGGGGCATCATAGTGTGCATAAGTGAGCTGTGGGGGCATCATACTGTGCATAAGTGAGCTGTGGGGGCATCATACTGTGCATAATTAAGCTGTGAGAGCATACAGTAATACTGTGTATAAGTGAGATGTATATGGTGGACATAAGGGACAGTATTACTGTACATGAGAGACTCAAGAGTTTACTATTGTGTGTAAGGGACTCACGGCACAATATTAGGGACAAATATGGCAGCATAAGTTTCAGCATTGGGGTGTCAGCAGCATGGGAAGTACGTGCATGTTGGAAATAGATAGAGACGATGCAGAAAATAAGATAAGTAGTGTTGAGCATTCCGATACCGCAAGTATCGGGTATCGGCCGATACTTGCTGTATCGGAATTCCGATACCGAGATCCGATATTTTTGTGATATCGGGTATCGGTATCGGATCAATAGGGATGTGTAAAATAAAGAATTAAAATAAAAAATATTGATATGCTCACCTCTCCGGCGGCCCCTGGAGGCTCTCCGCCGGAGAGGTGAGCATATCAATATTTTTTATTTTAATTCTTTATTTTACACATCCCTATGGATCCCAGGGCCTGAAGGAGAGTTTCCTCTCCTTCAGACCCTGGGAACCATGAGAATACCTTCCGATACTTGATGTCCCATTGACTTGTATTGGTATCGGATATCGGTATCGGCGATATCCGATATTTTTCGAGTATCGGCCGATACTATCCGATACCGATACTTTCAAGTATCGGACGGTATCGCTCAACACTAGTGATAAGTCAAATGTGTCTTTGTTGTAAACTCTATGGACGAATTGTGAAAAAGATGGAAAAGATGGGAAAAGTGAACAACTCCCTGTTAGGACTGGCGGAACGCAACAAATAATAATTAGAGAGGATATGAGGTGCGTTCGCAGTCCGGGGTCCACCGTGCAGAAAGGACACCTGCTGCTCAGTAATGGCGGACTATATGGCGGTATAATGAGAATACACACACGGGTTAACTTCAACTGGTATGAAGGAAGTGAACCCTGTTGCCTTAGGGCCGCGATACCGCACAGAGAGTGCAAGCAAAGAGTCACAGAACACTGTCCCAAGACTCGGGGAAAGAGTTCCTCTAGACATCTTATGCTCAACACCGCTACTGTGGTGTCAGGGATAAAACTCAGCTAATAATTTACTGCACAAGAGTGCTTACAGCGCCGCTCTGGCGGAAGCCACTAACCACCCTAACTAGGGCCAACAAAGCGCACTATGCGCATGGCGCCTCACTGGCGGTTGCTGCTGAAAGACGCAATATCGTGAGCTAGGTGTGTAGAATAGCACTGTCAGGCGCTAAATAGCTTCTACCATTCGCGAGCAGGCAACAATCCTATTGATGGAAATGATTAGGAGCTTTCATCCATCGACAGGCATACATCCACACACACAATTTTACACTAGCACATGGCCAAGCGGCCATGCGAACCTTTTATAGTAGTAGCGCTCTGAAACCATCCTGATGGTCCAATAGGAGCTGCAACAGGACTTGAGCATGTGACTCCCGTCCTCCAATGGGAGGTCATCCCATGGGCATGCTCAGTATGGGAAAAGCAGGACTTAGTCCCAGAAAGGCTTGCTCGCTGCTGATCAGTGCTGGCCACAAAGGCAGAGCCTGGAAAGGCAGCAGTAACCAGACGCACAGTATCAGCTTGAGCCAGACGCTGGGACCGACGTCTCCACTGAGCAGGTTCCACTGCAGCTGGAGGAGAATGGGAGACCGCAGTAGACATGGTTCGAGATTCCCCCTGTGCAGCATCAGGAACTTGACACCTAACATTACCCCCCTCCTAGGGCCCCCTGTTGTGAATTCTGTGGCTGAATTCACTCCTGTGGTCACAAGTGGTACTGCAGCTTCTGAGCTTCCTTCCTCAGGTGTTCTGGTGAGCTCGTTAACTGCTTCGTTACTTAACTCCGCCTGATGCTGCTATCCCTGCTCCTTGTCAATGTTCCAGTGTTGGATCTGAGCTTCTCCTGATTGTTCCTGTGACCTGCTGCTCTGTATAGCTAAGTGCTTTTTTGCTATTTTGTTGCTTTTTTTCTGTCCAGCTTGTCTTTTGTTTTGCTGGTAGCTCTGAGAAGCAAAGGGTGTACCGCCGTGCCATTAGTTCGGCACGGTGGGTCTATTTTGCCCCCTTTGCGTGGTTTTTGCTTTAGGGTTTTTTGTAGACTGCAAAGTTCGCTTTACTATCCTCGCTCTGTCTAAGATTATCGGGCCCTACTTTGCTGAATCTATTTCATCCCTACGTTTTGTCTTTTCATCTTACTCACAGTCATTATATGTGGGGGGCTGCCTTTTTCTTTGGGGTATTTCTCTGGGGGCAAGTCAGGCCTATTTTTCTATCTTCAGGCTAGCTAGTTTCTTAGGCTGTGCCGAGTTGCATAGGTAGTTGCTAGGCGCAATCCACAGCCGCTATTAGTTGTGTTTAGGATAGGATCAGGTGTGCAGTCTACAGAGTTTCCACGTTTCAGAGCTCGTTCTTTTGTTTTTTGGTATTTGTCAGATCACTGTGTGCGCTCGGATCCCTAGGCACACTGTGTCTCTGGATTGCCTTCATTACACCTTTCATTAGCAGACATAACAGTACAAGGAGCCACTCTAATGATTCTCAATAGAGGGAAAGAAAAAGTTCTGACACCATTTTTTTTTTCTCTGCTCTGTGTTCACTTTTTTTTTTTCCACTAGACATTTGGGTGATTCTGGACACAGGTGTGGACATGGATATTCAGAGTCTGTGCTCTTCAATGGATAATCTCGTTATAAATGTACAAAAGATTCAAGATACTATTGATCAGAAATCTATGTTAGAACCAAGAATTCCTATTCCTGATTTGTTTTTTGGAGATAGAACTAAGTTTCTAAGTTTCAAAAATAATTGTAAGCTATTTCTGGCCTTGAAACCTCATTCTTCTGGTAATCCTATTCAACAGGTTTTGATTATTGTTTCTTTTTTGCGCGGCGACCCTCAAGACTGGGCATTTTCTCTTGCGCCAGGAGACCCTGCATTGAGTAGTGTCGATGCGTTTTTCCTGGCGCTCGGATTACTGTACGATGAGCCTAATTCAGTGGATCAGGCTGAGAAAAATTTGCTGGCTTTGTGCCAGGGTCAGGATGATATAGAAGTATATTGTCAGAAATTTAGGAAATGGTCAGTACTCACTCAGTGGAATGAATCTGCGCTGGCAGCTTTGTTCAGAAAGGGTCTCTCTGAGGCTCTTAAGGATGTCATGGTGGGATTTCCTATGCCTGCTGGTTTGAATGAGTCTTTGTCTTTGGCCATTCAGATCGGTCGACGCTTGCGCGAGCGTAAATCTGTGCACCATTTGGCGGTATTGTCTGAGGTTAAACCTGAGCCTATGCAGTGCAATAGGACTATGACCAGAGTTGAACGGCAAGAACACAGACGTCTGAATGGGCTGTGTTTCTACTGTGGTGATTCCACTCATGCTATTTCTGATTGTCCTAAGCGCACTAAGCGGTCCGCTAGGTCTGCTGTCATTGGTACTGTACAGTCCAAATTCCTTCTGTCCATTACCCTGATATGCTCTTTGTCGTCGTTTTCTGTCATGGCGTTTGTGGATTCAGGCGCTGCCCTGAATCTGATGGATTTGGATTATGCTAAACGTTGTGGGTTTTTCTTGGAGCCTTTGCGGTGTCCTATTCCATTGAGAGGAATTGATGCTACACCTTTGGCCAAGAATAAACCTCAGTAATGGGCCCAGCTGACCATGTGCATGGCTCCTGCACATCAGGAAGTTATTCGCTTTCTGGTGTTGCATAATCTGCATGATGTGGTCGTGTTGGGGTTGCCATGGCTACAAACCCATAATCCAGTATTGGATTGGAATTCCATGTCGGTGTCCAGCTGGGGTTGTCAGGGAGTACATGGTGATGTTCCATTTTTGTCGATTTCGTCATCCACCCCTTCTGAGGTCCCAGAGTTCTTGTCTGATTATCGGGATGTATTTGAGGAGCCCAGGTCTGATGCCCTACCTCCGCATAGGGATTGTGATTGTGCTATCAATTTGATTCCTGGTAGTAAATTTCCTAAAGGTCGATTATTTAATTTATCCGTGCCCGAACACGCCGCTATGCGCAGTTATGTGAAGGAATCCCTGGAGAAGGGACATATTCGCCCATCATCATCACCACTGGGAGCAGGGTTCTTCTTTGTAGCCAAGAAGGATGGTTCGCTGAGACCGTGTATTGATTACCGCCTTCTTAATAAGATCACTGTTAAATTTCAGTATCCCTTGCCATTGTTATCTGACTTGTTTGCTCGGATTAAGGGGGCTAGTTGGTTCACTAAGATAGATCTTCGTGGTGCGTATAATCTGGTGAGAATCAGGCAAGGAGATGAATGGAAAACTGCATTCAATACGCCCGAGGGTCATTTTGAGTATCTAGTGATGCCGTTCGGACTTGCCAATGCTCCATCTGTGTTTCAGTCTTTTATGCATGACATCTTTCGTGAGTATCTGGATAAATTCCTGATTGTTTACTTGGACGACATTTTGATCTTCTCAGATGATTGGGAGTCTCATGTGAAGCAGTTCAGAATGGTTTTTCAGGTCCTGCGTGCTAATTCTTTGTTTGTGAAGGGATCAAAGTGTCTCTTCGGTGTGCAGAAAGTTTCATTTTTGGGGTTCATCTTTACCCCTTCTACTATCGAGATGGATCCAGTTAAGGTCCAAGCCATCCAGGATTGGATTCAGCCGACATCTCTGAAAAGTCTGCAAAAGTTCCTGGGCTTTGCTAATTTTTATCGTCGCTTCATCTGTAATTTTTCTAGCATTGCCAAACCATTGACCGATTTGACCAAGAAGGGTGCTGATTTGGTTAATTGGTCTTCTGCTGCTGTGGAAGCTTTTCAAGAGTTGAAGCGTCGTTTTTGTTCTGCCCCTGTGTTGTGTCAGCCAGATGTTTCTCTTCCGTTCCAGGTCGAGGTTGATGCTTCTGAGATTGGAGCAGGGGCGGTTTTGTCACAGAGAGGTTCTGATTGCTCAGTGATGAAACCATGTGCTTTCTTTTCCAGGAAGTTTTCGCCCGCTGAGCATAATTATGATGTGGGCAACCGAGAGTTGCTGGCCATGAAGTGGGCATTCGAGGAATGGCGCCATTGGCTTGAAGGAGCCAAGCATCGCGTGGTGGTATTGACTGATCATAAGAACCTTACTTATCTCGAGTCTGCCAAGCGCTTGAATCCTAGACAGGCCCGTTGGTCGTTATTTTTTGCCCGCTTCGACTTTGTGATTTCGTACCTTCCGGGCTCTAAAAATGTGAAGGCGGATGCTCTGTCTAGGAGTTTTGTGCCCGACTCTCCGGGTTTATCTGAGCCAGCGGGTATCCTCAAGGAAGGAGTCATTGTGTCTGCCATCTCCCCTAATTTGCGGCGGGTGCTGCAAAAATTTCAGGCGAATAAACCTGATCGTTGTCCAGCGGAGAAACTGTTCGTCCCTGATAGGTGGACTAATAAACTTATCTCTGAACTTCATTGTTCGGTGTTGGCTGGTCATCCTGGAATCTTTGGTACCAGAGAGTTAGTGGCTAGATCCTTCTGGTGGCCATCTCTGTCACGGGATGTACGTACTTTTGTGCAGTCCTGTGGGATTTGTGCTAGGGCTAAGCCCTGCTGTTCTCGTGCCAGTGGGTTGCTTTTGCCCTTGCCGGTCCCAAAGAGGCCTTGGACACATATTTCGATGGATTTCATTTCTGACCTTCCCGTTTCTCAAAAGATGTCAGTCATTTGGGTGGTCTGTGATCGCTTTTCTAAAATGGTCCATCTGGTGCCCTTGGCTAAATTGCCTTCCTCCTCTGGTTTGGTGCCTTTGTTCTTTCAGCATGTGGTTCGGTTGCATGGCATTCCTGAGAATATTGTTTCTGACAGAGGTTCCCAGTTTGTTTCAAGGTTTTGGCGAGCCTTTTGTGGTAGGATGGGCATTGACCTATCCTTTTCCTCGGCTTTCCATCCTCAGACTAATGGCCAGACCGAACGAACCAATCAGACCTTGGAAACATATCTGAGATGTTTTGTTTCTGCTCACCAGGATGATTGGGTGTCCTTTTTGCCGTTGGCTGAGTTCGCCCTTAATAATCGGGCCAGCTCGGCTACCTTGGTTTCTCCATTTTTTTGCAATTCTGGGTTCCATCCTCGTTTCTCTTCAGGACAGGTTGAGTCTTCGGACTGTCCTGGTGTGGATTCTGTGGTGGACAGGTTGCAGCAGATCTGGACTCAGGTAGTGGACAATTTGACCTTGTCCCAGGAAAAGGCTCAACTTTTCGCTAATCGCAGACGCCGTGTGGGTCCCCGACTTCGTGTTGGGGATCTGGTTTGGTTATCTTCTCGTCATATTCCTATGAAGGTTTCCTCTCCTAAATTTAAACCTCGTTTTATTGGTCCGTATAGGATTTCTGAGGTTCTCAATCCTGTGTCTTTTCGTTTGACCCTCCCAGACTCCTTTTCCATACATAATGTATTCCATAGGTCGTTGTTGCGGAGATACGTGGCACCTATGGTTCCATCTGTTGAGCCTCCTGCCCCGGTTTTGGTGGAGGGGGAATTGGAGTATATTGTGGAGAAGATTTTGGATTCTCGTGTTTCTAGACGGAAACTCCAGTATCTGGTTAAATGGAAGGGTTATGCTCAGGAAGATAATTCCTGGGTTTTTGCCTCTGATGTTCATGCTCCCGATCTTGTTCGTGCCTTTCATGTGGCTCATCCTGGTCGGCCTGGGGGCTCTGGTGAGGGTTCGGTGACCCCTCCTCAAGGGGGGGGTACTGTTGTGAATTCTGTGGCTGAATTCACTCCTGTGGTCACAAGTGGTACTGCAGCTTCTGAGCTTCCTTCCTCAGGTGTTCTGGTGAGCTCGTTAACTGCTTCGTTACTTAACTCCGCCTGATGCTGCTATCCCTGCTCCTTGTCAATGTTCCAGTGTTGGATCTGAGCTTCTCCTGATTGTTCCTGTGACCTGCTGCTCTGTATAGCTAAGTGCTTTTTTGCTATTTTGTTGCTTTTTTTCTGTCCAGCTTGTCTTTTGTTTTGCTGGTAGCTCTGAGAAGCAAAGGGTGTACCGCCGTGCCGTTAGTTCGGCACGGTGGGTCTTTTTTGCCCCCTTTGCGTGGTTTTTGCTTTAGGGTTTTTTGTAGACTGCAAAGTTCGCTTTACTATCCTCGCTCTGTCTAAGATTATCGGGCCCCACTTTGCTGAATCTATTTCATCCCTACGTTTTGTCTTTTCATCTTACTCACAGTCATTATATGTGGGGGGCTGCCTTTTTCTTTGGGGTATTTCTCTGGGGGCAAGTCAGGCCTATTTTTCTATCTTCAGGCTAGCTAGTTTCTTAGGCTGTGCCGAGTTGCATAGGTAGTTGCTAGGCGCAATCCACAGCCGCTATTAGTTGTGTTTAGGATAGGATCAGGTGTGCAGTCTACAGAGTTTCCACGTCTCAGAGCTCGTTCTTTTGTTTTTTGGTATTTGTCAGATCACTGTGTGCGCTCGGATCGCTAGGCACACTGTGTCTCTGGATTGCCTTCATTACACCTTTCATTAGCAGACATAACAGCCCCCCTCCTTGGGACTCGCTACGTTCAAAGGCTGCAATGAGCAGCGGAGCCCGAATGTGCTCAACAGGTTCCCAGGTTCTGTCCTCTGGGCCATGACCCTTCCAGTCCACCAGAAAGTACTTTTGCCATGTACCACCTTGCACTCAATGACAGAGTTCACCTCAAAATCGTCCGTGGACGAGCCCGATGTCCCGGCAGATGACTCAGAAAACCGGGACATATGAATGGGTTTTAGTAGGGAGACATTGAAAGTGTCATTGATACCCAGGCGTGGAGGAAGGGCCAGACGGTAGACCACAGGGTAAACCTGTTTCAGAACCTTGAGGAGCCCTAAGTAGCGAGGCGCTAACTGAGTGGACTTAACTCGCAGCCTGATATTGCTGGCAGAGAGCCATACTAAGTCGCCAGGAGCAAAGGTCAGGCTTGGATGCCGATGTGCATATGCTAAGTAGGTGACAAAGCTCTCTCCAGAACCGAGACGCAAACTGGGGACCCCGGTCACTGACAATCTTGTCTGGCCTACCGTGAGGGCAGAAAACATGCTTAATCAACAATGCTGAAAAGGCCCGTGCAGAAGTTAACCATGGGAGAGGCACCAAATGCACCATTTTGGAGAAATGGTTGGTAACTACATAAATGACGGTGCAGCTACGGGACTTGGGTAAGTCCATCTCGACCATCTCCCAGAGACTGCCTGCCATCGGCAGGGGGTAAAGTAGCCCAGCAGGCCATTTTCCGAGGAGACCTATTGTTGGCACAGGAGACAAATGCCCGAATATAGTCTCTGACTTTATGGGTCATATGCGGCCACCAGTACGTCCTCGCCAAAAGCTCTGATGTCCTCTTGATCCCGAAATGTCCATGCACCCTGGATGAATGAGCCCAAAAGAGAACCTCCGGTCCTAAACTAGATGGCTTGAAAGTCTTGCGTGGGGGCACAGACTCTAACGACACCGGGGCCACGGTCCTCAGACTCTCAGGGGGTTCAATTAGCCAAGGGTCCTCTTCCTCCTCAGATGACACCACAGAGCAGGAAAGAGCGTCAGCAAGAATGCTCTTCTCCCCGGAGAGAAAATGAAGTGTGAAATGGAACAGGGAGAAGATCAGGGACTATCTAGCTTTGTGAGAATTTAGCCGCTGGGTTGTCTGCAAATACACCAAATTCTTGTTGTCAGTGTAAACTTGGAAGGGAAATTGAGCCCCCTCTAGGGGGTGTCTCCACTCTGAAAATGCAAACTTCATTGCTAGCAACTCCCTGTCCCCGATAGAATAATTTATCTCCGCCGGAGTGAAGGTTTTGGAGAAAAAGAATCAAGGATGCTTCCGACCTTGAGCATCCTTTTGGAAGTGAACCGTTCCAGCACCGATGGATGAGGCATCCACCTCTATAATAAATTGCGTATCTACATTGGGACTATGCAGGATGGGAGCGCTACCAAAATGGGAATTAACAGATAGGATAGCCTTTGAGACCTCCTCTGACCACAATTTGGGATTTGCACCCTTCTTGGTGAGGGCTACCAAGGGAGCTACCAAAGTTGAGAAGTGAGGAATGAACTGGCGATAATAATTAATGAACCCCATAAAGCTCTGCATCGCTTTGAGAGAATGAGGTTCCTGCCAGTCCATCACTGCTTGTAGCTTGGCAGGATCCAAAGCTAATCCCCGGGCTGAGATGACATAACCCAGGAAAGGTAAAGAATCCTGCTCTAATACACACTTCTGTAACTTGGCATAGAGGGAGTTTGCCTGTAGGAGGCTGAAAACTCTGCAAACATCTCTGCGGTGGGAATCTATATCTGGAGAGTAGATGAGAATATCATCCAGATAGACTACCACCGAGGTGGAGAGCATATCCTGGAAGATATCATTTACAAAGTCTTGGAAGATGGCTGGGGCATTACAGAACCCAAATGGCATCACCAGATATTCATAGTGCTCATCCCTGGTATTAAAAGACATCTTCAATTCATCACCCTCATGGATGCGAATCAGGTTGTAAGCGCCCCGCAGATGTAGCTTAGCAAATACACTTGCTCAGCGGAGCCTATCGAAGAGCTCAGATATCAGGGGCAGAGGGTACTTGTTCTTAACGGTGATGGCTCTAAACCCCTGAAGTCTATGCATGGACATAATTCTCCGTTCTTCTTCTGCAAGAAGAAGAACCCCGTCCCCGCAGGTGACACTGACTTTCTAATGAATCCTCTTGCCAGATTTTCCTGGATGTATTGTGACATTGCTTCCATCTCCTGGAGAGGCAGGGGATAGACACATCCCCGTAGAGGCTCTGCCCCTGGCAAGAGGTCAATAGGACAGTCATAGGGGCGGGGAAGCGGAAGAGTCTTCACAGCTCTCTTGGAGAATACGTCCACATAAGACCAGTAGTGTTTGGGGAGAGAGGTAAGATCTGTTGTGAATTCTGTTGTCAAGCTCCCTCCTGTGGTCAAGAATGGTACTTCGGCTGGTTCTGTCCATGGACTCCCTCTGGTGGTTGTGAGTGGGGCTGCGGCTTCTGAGTTTCCTTCCACAGGTGACGAGGTTAATTCATTAGCTGGCTGCTCTAGTTAACTCCACTTAGATCTTTGCTCCATGCCACCTGTCAATGTTCCAGTATTGGTCTAGTTCGCTCCTGGATCGTTCTTGTGACCTGTCTTCTCCAGCAGAAGCTAAGTTCCTGCTTGTTTCTCTCTTGTTTGCTATTTTTCTGTCCAGCTTGCTATTTTGATTTTTGTCTTGCTTGCTGGAAGCTCTGGGACGCAGAGGGAGCGCCTCCGCACCGTGAGTCGGTGCGGAGGGTCTTTTGCGCCCTCTGCGTGGTTTTTTTGTAGTTTTTGTGCTGACCGCAAAGTCACCTTTACTATCCTCTGTCTGTTCAGTAAGTCGGGCCTCTCTTTGCTAAATCTATTTCATCTCTGTGTTTGTGATTTTCATCTTAACTCACAGTCATTATATGTGGGGGGCTGCCTTTTCCTTTGGGGAATTCCTCTGAGGCAAGGTAGGCTTTATTTTTCTATCTTTAGGGCTAGCTAGTTCTTAGGCTGTGACGAGTTGCATAGGGAGCGTTAGGAGCAATCCACGGCTATTTCTAGTGTGTGTGATAGGATTAGGAATTGCGGTCAGCAGAGTTCCCACGTCCCAGAGCTTGTCCTGTTTTATTATTAACTATCAGGTCTTTCCATGTGCTCTTTACCACCTGGTCCATTATTGTCCTAACCACCAGGTCATAACAAAGATCTGCGGGTATCTCCGTAGTGGCAGCCTAAAGGCACTCCCTCTGACATCTGCCGTCACAAGATTTACTCCATCCCAGAATTCTCCTAGAGGACCACTCTATATGTGGGGAGTGGTACCGCAACCAAGGTATCCCTAGAAGAATCTTGTCTATTCCCTCAGGTATGACAAGAAGGGAAATGATCTCCTGATGGGATGGCGACATAGATAAAGTAAACGGGATAGTCTGGTGTGTAATCTGTGAGGGCAGTGTCGACCCATAAACCACTCTTATGGTCACTGGTTTGGCTAGCCTAACCAGGGGTATTGCATGCCATTGGGAGAAGGCAGAGGACATGAAGTTTCCCTCTTCCCCGAAATCCACACAAAGCTCGACCGTAAAAGTGGAAGGGCCCAAGGTAATTTTCCCTTTGAAGGACAATTTGGAGGAAAACGCCTAGTGTCTAGTGAACCTTCCTCCTATAGTTATTAGACGTGGTCATTTCCACTGCTGCTGTGGGCAATTCTTGGAATAATGTCATGACTGCTCTCAGACATTACAGACCATGGGTATTCAAGCAGCCTGAGACTTTGGACCTGCTCGAGAAGCCTCCATGGCCTTATAAGGCTCTGACGCCTTGACAGGAGACTCCAGAGGCTTGGTGAATCTAGGCGCCAACCGAAGCCTCTGCCTATACTGGCTTGCGCCAACCTTCGCTCGTTAAAATGGAGGTCAATGTGAGTGGATATAAATATTAACTCCTCCAGTGTAGCGGGAATCTCCCTAGTGGCCAAGGCGTCTTTCACATGGTCAGCCAGTCCTTTCCAAAACATAGGAATAATGACTTTATCCGGCCACTCCAGCTCAGATGCCAAAGTCCGGAAGTGGACGGTAAAATGACTCACCATGGATGAACCCTGTGTCAATGCCAGCAGTTTGTGTGCCGAATCGTGGGTGACACTAGGTCCCATAAAGACCTGTTTTAGAGTGTCCAGGAAGCTTGGAGCACTCTGCACCACATGATTGCCTCACTCCCACAGTGGCATTGCCCACTCCAGTGCCCTGCCCAACAGAAGGGATAAAATTAATCCCACTCTAGCCCATTCCATGGGAAAACACGTAGCCAGGAGCTCAAGATGTATGGCACACTGGCTCATGAATCCCCGACACAGCTTACTGTCACCAGCAAACTTATCCAGTAACGGGAGATGGGACAATGTTGGAGCAGGGGTGGCAGTGCACCAACTGGCTGCAGCCACGCTGGCAGCCTGAACAGTGACTGTGGTGACATCCACGGCTGATTTTGTGCGCTCAAGAGCCGCCAAACCTACTCTCCAGCTGCTGGATGTACCGTTGCAACCACTGATCGTCCGCCATTACAAGCCAGACCCTGGTGCTAGTGTAACGTTAGGACTGGTGGAACACACCAAATAATAATTAAAGAGGATATGAGGTGCGTTCACAGTCTGGGGTCCACCGCGCAGAAAGGACACCTGCTACTCGGTATAATGAGAATACACACACGGGTTAGCTTCACCCGGTATGAAGTAAGCGAACCCTGTTGCGTCACAGAGCTGTGATACCACACAGAGAGCGCAAGCAAAGAGTAACAGAACTCTGTCCCAAGACTAGCTACTGTGGTGTCAGTGATAGAACTGAGCTAATAATTTACCGCACAAGTGTCTGCGCAAAGCGCCGCTCTGGCGGATGCCACTAACCATCCTAACTAGGAGCAGGAAAGCGCACTATGCGCACAGCTCCCCCCCTGGAAGTCGCTGCTGAAAGATGCTTTATCGTTTGCTAGGTGTACAGAATAGCACTGTCAGACTCTAGGTAGCTTCCACCATTCGCGAGCAGGCAACAACACTAAGCAGGACTTATGCTCAGTGTGGGAAAAGCAGGACTTAGTCCCAGAAAGGCCTGCTCGCTGCTGATCAGTGCTGGTTACAAAGGCAGAGCCTGGAAAGGCAGCAGTAACCAGACTCACAGTATCAGCTTCAGCCAGACTCTGGGACCGACGTCTCCACTGAGCAGGTTCTACTGCGGCTGGAGGAGAATGGGAGACCGCAGAGGACATGGTTTGAGATTCCCCCTGTGCAGCGGCGGGAACTCGACACCTAACACTCCCTCAGTAAAATGACAGCTGTAAGTCACTACATTTATATGTAACATAATCTTTTACTGGAGGACTAATGTATACCATTATATGGTCATTAAATGGTTGCAGTTTTGGTGTTGGCCACTGTACAGTTATTTCCTTTCATCAACAGCATAATCATCTGCTAAGAATCCCCTATACCGACAAATAGGGTGCCCCCAAGTTGTGATCATCGTAACCTTGCTAGGGGCCCATTTAGATGTGCAGAACCCCTATGTTTGTGCACATGCTCCTAGACACTGGGTTTATGCAGCAACATGTTGTAATTGGCAACCTTGATAGATTGAAACTTTGATGACATTTGGAGGGTAAAGGATGTAATTAGAAGGGCAGAAAGAGATATCCAAAGGTGACTGAGATTACTGAGTTTTGGCTGCTCAAAATAAAAAACCTATAATCTCGCAGCTGCAGTAATCTCTGCTGATTCTTTCGATGACCATTTTTCTGGGTGGGTCGGGATGGTGTCAGACCATTTCCTATTTTACTCTTTTATTGTTCATCTTCTCATTACAGTGAACGTGTCATCACGTTATTTCAATCCTTATGCTCCTCTTATGCCTTTTTTATTGATTTACTTATTTTTGAATTATTCCCGGATATGGCTTCAGAGTAATTGGCCTTTTTAATTTGGGCTAATTTTCAGAATTTTTTTTCAGTAAGGCATGCCTTACAGGATTGTCTGAGAAGGTATAGTTTGGCTGCTCAACATTTTTTCCCTGGGAGCTGCGCCCCCTTTAAAGAGCATAAAAAATGAGCTCTAAGTAAAAATCATCCCTTATCTATGGAACCATAGGATGGATTTGAAAGAAATTACAAAAAAATAATTACTCAGGGGTGCAATGGGAATAATATAAGAGTAATAGCTGGCCATTTATGACCTGATGACAGATCCTCTTCAAGTATTTTTGTAACTTTACTCAAGTTCAATTCCAGAATATACATTATATTTCGGACTTTGTTGTTTTTTTCTGTTGTAGTTAAACACATTTGATAAAATTTTACTATTTACTTTAAAATCTCTTGTGCCATCTATTCACAAAGATTAATCATTGGAAGATTTTTTTCCTCTGTGGTTTTAAACACAGGAGATTCCCCACGTAATGATGAAACATTTCCTATTATAAACCTTCCATTTATACAGTTAGGGCCAGAAATATTTGGACAGTGACACAATTTTCGCCAGTTGGGCTCTGCATGCCACCAGATTGGATTTGAAATGAAACCTCTACAACAGAATTCAAGTGCAGATTGTAACGTTTAATTTGAAGGGTTGAACAAAAATATCTGATAGAAAATGTAGGAATTGTACACATTTCTTTACAAACACTCCACATTCTAGGAGGTCAAAAGTAATTGGACAAATAAACATAACCCAAACAAAATATTTTTATTTTCAATATTTTGTTGCAAATCCTTTGGAGGCAATCACTGCCTTAAGTCTGGAACCCATGGACATCACCAAACGCTGGGTTTCCTCCTTCTTAATGCTTTGCCAGGCCTTTACAGCCGCAGCCTTCAGGTCTTGCTTGTTTGTGGGTCTTTCCGTCTTAAGTCTGGATTTGAGCAAGTGAAATGCATGCTCAATTGGGTTTAGATCTGGAGATTGACTTGGCCATTGCAGAATGTTCCACTTTTTGGCACTCATGAACTCCTGGGTAGCTTTGGCTGTATGCTTGGGGTCATTGTCCATCTGTACTATGAAGCGCCGTCCAATCAACTTTGCAGCATTTGGCTGAATCTGGGCTGAAAGTATATCCCGGTACACTTCAGAATTCATCCGGCTACTCTTGTCTGCTCTTATGTCATCAATAAACACAAGTGACCCAGTGCCATTGAAAGCCATGCATGCCCATGCCATCACGTTGCCTCCACCATGTTTTACAGAGGATGTGGTGTGCCTTGGATCATGTGCCGTTCCCTTTCTTCTCCAAACTTTTTTCTTCCCATCATTCTGGTACAGGTTGATCTTTGTCTCATCTGTCCATAGAATACTTTTCCAGAACTGACCTGGCTTCTTGAGGTGTTTTTCTGCAAATGTAACTCTGGCCTGTCTATTTTTGGTATTGATGAATGGTTTGCATCTAGATGTGAACCCTTTGTATTTACTGTCATGGAGTCTTCTCTTTACTGTTGACTTAGAGACAGATACACCTACTTCACTGAGAGTGTTCTGGACTTCAGTTGATGTTGTGAACGGGTTCTTCTTCACCAAATTAAGTATGCGGCGATCATCCACCACTGTTGTCATCCGTGGACGCCCAGGCCTTTTTGAGTTCCCAAGTTCACCAGTCAATTCCTTTTTTCTCAGAATGTACCCAACTGTTGATTTTGCTACTCCAAGCATGTCTGCTATCTTTCTGATGGATTTTTTCTTTTTTTTTAGCCTCAGGATGTTCTGCTTCACCTCAATTGAGAGTTCCTTTGACCGCATGTTGTCTGCTCACAGCAACAGCTTCCAAATGCAAAACCACACACCTGGAATCCACCCCTGACCTTTTAACTACTTCATTGATTACAGGTTAACGAGGGAGACGCCTTCAGAGTTAATTGCAGCCCTTAGAGTCCATTGTCCAATTACTTTTGGTCCCTTGAAAAAGAGGACGCTATGCATTACAGAGCTATGATTCCTAAACCCTTTCTCCGATTTGGATGTGGAAACTATCATATTGCAGCTGGGAGTGTGCACTTTCAGCCCATATTATATATATAATTGTATTTCTGAACATGTTTTTGTAAACAGCTAAAATAACAAAACTTGTGTCACTGTCCAAATATTTCTGGCCCTAACTGTATATATAGATATATATATATATAGTAACATCGTGCCGGTCATCTCACGGAGGATTATCATTGGATGGCTGCTGTGTTACATTGTAAGTGGAATTACTTCATTGTTTATTACTATTAATAATAGAATATATTCAACAGAAAATGGAAAGTTCTGATGTTTATTACGTTTCATTAGATTGTGAGAAATCTCAGTGATTTCAGGGACATATCACAGAAAACACTCCTGTTTTTGCAAGGATGCTTGATTTATTATAGCATTTGTGCCTTTTTTGTCAGGTTTTTGGAGATTTTCGCCTATTTTTTATTTGTGCCTCATGCTCCTTCAATATGCAGATATTTTAATCTCTATTTTATGTGTTTGCATGATTTTTATGACTATTTTGGACCGGGTTATTACTTTCTTGATGATTTATTAGTTGTGAGTTTTTTAAGTCACAAGCTTTGGCATCAACGCTCAGCATCTCCTACACGAGAGTGATGTTATACTCTCCAGATATTTTGCCTCTGATTTTGCACCATTTAGCAAAATGTGTGACTTTTCCATGCTAAAAAGCCACCAAACAGACGAAAGGAAAAAAAACCCAAAAATGTTTTGTTTTGCACAAATTAATCAATGACTTCCTTCTTTTTATAGAACTTGGTGCAATGAACATTAATGTACGGTATATGATCACATATAATATGGGCTTTTAAAAAAGGTTCAAATTAAAAGAAGAAAAATGTTCAAATTAAAAACAAGCGATAAATACCAAAAACTAGACAAAAAAGACAAAAGTATAATATTGTATGGCGGCTAATGTTTTCATTGATTTATTATTGCTATTATTAAATGCTGTCAGATTTATTAACTTTGCAAAACGTAGTATAATAAAATGCTACCATTTAATTGATTAAACACAATTCACACTTCACTGACTAAGCAATTTTTCATTCTTGCGATTTTATTTTTTGTTTTTTATTTTCCTTGTACCAAGACTAGTGTTGAGCATTCCGATACCGCAAGTATCGGGTATCGGCCGATACTTGCGGTATCGGAATTCCTTTTGTGGTATCGGGAATCGGTATCGGATCCATATTAATGTGTAAAATAAAGAATTAAAATAAAAAATATTGATATACTTACCTCTCCGGAGGCCCCTGGACATCACCGCTGGTAACCGGCAGCCTTCTTTGTTTAAAATGAGCGCGTTTAGGGACTTCCATGATGTCATGGCTTCTGATTGGTCGCGTGCCGCTCATTTGACCACCACGCGACCAATCAGAAGCCGCGACGTCATTCTCAGGTCCTAAACGCGCTCATTTTAAGCAAAGAAGGCTGCCGGCTACCAGCGGTGATGTCCAGGGGCCTCCGGAGAGGTAATTATATCAATATTTTTATTTTTTATTTTACACATTAATATGGATCCCAGGGCCTGAAGGAGAGTTTCCTCTCCTTCAGACCCTGGGAACCATCAGGATACCTTCTGATACTTGGTGTCCCATTGACTTGTATTGGTATCGGGTATCGGCGATATCCGATACTTTTCAGGTATCGGCCGATACTATCCGATACCGATACTTTCAAGTATCGGACGGTATCGCTCAACACTAACCAAGACCTATAACTTTTTAATTACATTTTTCTGAGAATAGCAATTCCGTATTCTGAATTTTATTTTTTTTTTTTAGCAAAATGCAGTTTTCCGTAAAGTCATGGTGCACTTTTGACCAGTCAGAGGATCTATTTATAGTTTACATTTTGGCGCCCTTTCTCTGGCCCAATCATATCTGACCTGTTCATGAGGAGAGATAAGAAGAACCAATCAAACAACACAAACTCATTTAATCTGTTGCTGAGCTCCCAGTCAGATTAACCCCTGATAAATTCACTGCCAGGTCTGTGACATCATGCAACCACAAGCTTATGCCAGTTCCAAGCCAATCGAGATGTGGACGGTACAGAGGGAAGTTCAGTGTGCTCTGTGGCTCGCTAAATTTGAATAAGTAACCATAATGCTATGTGAATATCGGTGCATTTATAACAAAGCGCCATAACATTACTCGATGGGATAAGCAGTTGAAGGCAACTGGCAGTTTGGTGAAGAAACCCCATTCTGGTAGGCCATCAGTCAGTGATGAGTCTGTAGAGGCTGTATGGGATAGCTACCTAAGGAGCCCTAAAAAATCTGTGCGTGCATGGGCTCGACAATTACACCTAAGCAAGACTACAGTTCTTAAGGTGTTAAAGAAAGGTCTCTGTTTCATAGGGTACAAATTGAGGCTGTTACACGCTATCAATCCAGCATATAGACCCAAACGATGCGCGTATGCTACAGCTATGCTTCATGAGATCAACAATAATGCTAGATTTTTGTAGAAGATTGTGTTTAGCGATGAGGCGACCTTCCATATCTGTGGACATGTTCATCGCCATAACGTTCCAATATGGGCTGCTGAACATCCTCATGCCTACGTTAAGTATGAACATAACACCCCTAAAGTGAACGTGTGATGTGAAGCATGATAAGGTGATAGGCCCATTTTTTTTCGCAAAGAGGTCTGTGATGGCAAACACGTATCTTGACATGTTGGAATTGTATACAGTGCCACAATTTCCAGAAGGTGTCTTCTTTCAAGAGGACGACGCTCCTCCACAGTACACCACCATTGTTCGTGAATTTCTAGATAGAACATTCCCTCGGCAGTGGATAGGCAGGAGTTCTCTCAAGCCATGGCCACCACAATCCCCGGATCTGACGCCCTTAGACTTTAACTTTTGGGGTTATGTGAAGCACAATGTGTACATTGAACGTATCAACAACATTAATCACTTGAAACAGAGAATCACAGAAGTTATTCACTCTATTACACCAGACATCCTTACCCATGTCTGGCAAGAACTTACTATCGTTTGGATGTGTGTAGGGCAACAAATGGAGTCCACATTGAACTGCACTAAATATGCATGAAACTGGGAGAGTTTTTCTATTATTTGGATCAGATTCCACATTTCTATAGTTTTTTGCTGTTTTCCAATGACTGATCAATTGTGCACTACGACTTTACGGACACACTGTATTTATGATTTTAAGAATTAAAACATAGTTCACTATATTGGCCTTTTTTTTTTTTTTACAAAATGTTACCAAATATTGTATTTTTTGGATTTTAATATGTACTTTTTCTTCAAAAATTTGGGGGAATATGAGGTGGCATCTTATATTTCAAATATACCTTATCAGTGGTGGTGGAACATAGTCCCAGAATCGATTCTGGCGGAGGCAGAAGTGGGGCAATGCTGCTGGCCTTAGGCTGGAAGGAGGGGGTGTTCGAAGATGCAACACCGTGGTTGTTTGGTGGTTCGGGGGCTCAGCTGACAGTTTGTGAAAGCCTGGAGCCAATGCACTTCCATGGTTTACATTGCCGTGGACTCCTAGGAATAGATGCCAGGTTCGGAGCATGTGCAGATGGAGATCTCTGCACCAAGATTTTGGGAGACAAGATCTTTGCATTGAGATATCCAACCGCATATGCACCACCGCGGCAGCCATTTTGTTAGGTGCCGGGAATCTCCCACTGCACGGGGTAGATCCCAAGCCTTGTCTGCCCCTTCGGTCTCCCTTTCTGCTTTGGCCGCAGTGGGAGCTGCTCAGCAAAAGCATTGGTTTCAGCATCTTGCCCAGACTCGTGCTTGTTATCGGTTACTGCTGGCTCTCCAGCCAAAGCTATAGTAACTAGCAATAAGCAGCAGCAAGTAGGCATTCCAGAGGCTAAGTCCAGAAAACACCCTACTGAACATGTTCATGAGGTGGCGACCTCTCTTTGGTGGTCGGTCATCAGCTGCTCGGGTGACGTGGCAGTTCCAGATTGATCCATGAGCAAGGTTCTGTTTGACTGTACTTGAACAGGAACATATAAAAGGTTTCCTGGAGCGCACACCGGCGTGCAAAGATCATTTATATCTTATGAGTGTGTGGAACATATCGATAGTGTAGACTTGTCTGTGTGTACTCAGGGCAGGCGTACAGCCTTTAGAATTCCTGCACCTCCAGAGAGGAATTCATGTGTGTGCACAAGCTGTGATTGTATCCACTACCTGTTCCCTTGCCCCTGTGAGGGTTACATTCTCTTGTGAGGTTAACAGGGATCATATTTAGCACAATACCTGCTCTTTTACAGTGTGCGACTGACACAGCTTTACTGCAGAGCATATTTTATGTTACTATGTGCGAGTGACAAAGCTCTACTGCAGAGCATCTATTCTGTGTGCGAGTGACACAACCTCATGTGCTATACACTGAGTGACATTCAACTTAGTGCTAGCTAGCTATTGCTTGCTGTGTGTTCCGCCATTGTTCACCTTAGCTGCAGTTTTCCATCTCTGCACGGTGGACCTCGGGTTGCGATCACATCTAACCATAATTTATATTTAGTGCGATCCGCCAACCCTAACACATTTTCCCAGATTCCACCACAATGTAAACCATGGAAGTGCGTGGGCTTCAAGCTTTCTCAAAATGTCAGCAGAGCCCGGACACCGCCGAACACCAGCAGCGTTGCATCTCTGAACACTCATTCCTCTCACTCTCGGGTCCGCAAAATTGCACCATTCCAGCCTCCGCCAGAAGCAACCCTGGGACTCTGATCCACCGCTGCCACCATCACCAGAAAGGAATAAGACATACGAAGTATAAGCACCACCATTTAATTACAAAAAAAGTTTTTCTTTTTTTTTCTCATTAAAATTTGATTTGCGCTTATAATCCTGTGTGTCTTATAAACCGCAAAATGTGGTATATATTTTGAATTTGTTTTAATTTTTTAAAGGGGGGATTAAACTTTTATATATGTTTTTATTTTTTCAAATGTTTTTGCATTTTATTTTCTTTTTTAGTTCTCTTGGGGACCTAAGCTTGCGATCTTTTAATCATTTATAAAATATTCAACATTATATACATCACTGAATATAGAAAAATTGTGGTTCACCTGTGAAGCAGATCCTGTGGCTTAGATTGAGAGGAGGACCAACATAGCAGTTATATGAGTATTCAATTGGCTGCTGGGGTAACTCATTGGTTTCCTGCGATTCATTTGGCCTCATTCTCCTAATTTTAATAGATGAGTTGGAGGTATGAATTTTTGCACTTATATTAAACAACTTTATTCTTTCATCATGAGTTATTTACAAGTTTATGACTAGTGTTGAGCATTCCGATACCGCAAGTATCGGGTATCGGCCGATATTTGCGGTATCGGAATTCGGATACCGAGTTCCGATATTTTTGTGATATCGGGAATCGGTATCGGGATTTAGATTATTGTGTAAAATAAAGCATAGAAATAAAAAATATTGATATACTTACCCTCGGACGGGCCCTGGTTGTCACCGCTGCAATCGCCATGTTTTCCTTCCTATGAATGAGCTTGTTAAGTACCTTCGATGACGTCGCGGCTTGTGATTGGTCGCTGAGCGGTCATGTGACCGCTCACACGACCAATCACAAGCTGCGACGTCATCGAAAGTACTTAACGCGCTCATTCCTAAGAATGGTATCGGATATCGGTATCGGCGATATCCGATATTTTTCGGATATCGGCCGATACCATCCGATACCGATACTTTCAAATATCGGACGGTATCGCTCAACACTATTTATGACCACTTATAAAATGTGTTCAAAGTGCTGCCCATTGGGTTGGATTGTCAATGCAACCCTCTTCTCCCACTGTTAACACACTGATAGCAACACTGCAGAAAAAATGCTAGCACAGGCTCCAGCACCCGTTGTTTCGGATGTTGCATATCTCGTATCTTCACAGAATAGACAATTGCCTTCAGATGACCCGAAAGATAAAAGTCTAATGGAGTCAGATTGGGAGACATTGGTGGCCATTCAACTGGACTACGATGACCAATCCACTGTCCAGGAAACTGTTCATGTAGGAATGCTTGGACCTGACACCTAAGATGGTGCATGATATGGCCCTCTAGTTCAGATATTTGCCATTGATTCATCACCTCTGAAGCAGGAGGGCCTTTCTGAGTGGGTACATGAGATAGAACTTCAAATAGGTGTACTTCATTTGGAATGCATATTGTGTTATGTCATTAGGTGCCTTCCTACACAATAGTGTTGGGGTTTCCTTGGTTAGTCTCACATAAACCCACTGTTGATTTGCAAACTCAGAAGATAACTAAGTGGAGTTCTTATTGTAAGGACCACAGTTTAGGAACCTGTATTTCTGTGGTTACCATAAGTCTTCCAGTTTGTAAATTAAAAATTGATAAAACAAACTGCGGTGCCGTCCAACAGTGGCTAAGAGCAGCTGGCATATGTCTATATTCAGCCAAAAGGTATAGACAAGTCCTGTGGGATCCATGCCTTGTTCATTTTAATGGATATGAGCTTCTCCACATTGAATAAGGACAGGCACATGCGCCTGTCTGTAATCGCACCTCCAGCCGTGCTAAGTACAAGCTAAACCAGGGATTCAAGCTTCAGGAGGCTAATTTGCATATTCCAGGTGCCTTCTGGGAGAAGCGAAGTCTCCCTAAGCTAGAAGATCGTTGGGTACAGCCGGGACCAGCTGCTTCGAAAGCATCACCAAACCAGGGATTCAAGCTTCAGGAGGCTAATTTGCATATTCCAGGTGCCTTCTGGGAGAAGCGAAGTCTCCCTAAGCTAGAAGATCGTTGGGTACAGCCGGGACCAGCTGCTTCGAAAGCATCACCAAACCAGGGATTCAAGCTTCAGGCGGCTAATTTGCATATTCCAGGTGCCTTCTGGGAGAAGCGAAGTCTCCCTAAGCTAGAAGATCGTTGGGTACAGCCGGGACCAGCTGCTTCGAAAGCATCACCAAACCAGGGATTCAAGCTTCAGGCGGCTAATTTGCATATTCCAGGTGCCTTCTGGGAGAAGCGAAGTCTCCCTAAGCTAGAAGATCGTTGGGTACAGCCGGGACCAGCTGCTTCGAAAGCATCACCAAACCAGGGATTCAAGCTTCAGGCGGCTAATTTGCATATTCCAGGTGCCTTCTGGGAGAAGCGAAGTCTCCCTAAGCTAGAAGATCGTTGGGTACAGCCGGGACCAGCTGCTTCGAAAGCATCACCAAACCAGGGATTCAAGCTTCAGGCGGCTAATTTGCATATTCCAGGTGCCTTCTGGGAGAAGCGAAGTCTCCCTAAGCTAGAAGATCGTTGGGTACAGCCGGGACCAGCTGCTTCGAAAGCATCACCAAACCAGGGATTCAAGCTTCAGGCGGCTAATTTGCATATTCCAGGTGCCTTCTGGGAGAAGCGAAGTCTCCCTAAGCTAGAAGATCGTTGGGTACAGCCGGGACCAGCTGCTTCGAAAGCATCACCAAACCGCGCGCCTTACGGCGCGCGAATTTTTGCCTGTAGGACATTATTGCAAGAGAGCTTGGCTGAGTAGATTACACAAGAAGGAAAACACACAGCAAGTCAGCAGGATCTAGGAGCAACATGGCAGATGTGACAACCTACATGGTGAGCTGCAGCATGTGCTACATGTTCACAGATCGACCAGAAGAAGAATCCAATTTCACCTGTCAGAAGTGTAGACTAGTGGCCCTTTTAGAAGAAAAGGTGCGGGGTCTGGAAGAAAGAATAGCAACTTTGAAACTCATCAAAGAGAATGAAGACTTTCTAGACAGAACAGAAGCATCTCTACTGGTCACAGAAGGTGAAAAAAGTGTCAGAGAACCTCCAAAAGCAGATGAGTGGAAGCATGTGACCAAAAGAAGCAAGAAGACCATGGAGAAATCACCAACCACACAACTGAAGAACCGATATCAAATCTTTGTAGAGGATGAAGATGGCACACCTAAGAATGAAGCAATACCAGCAAGCAAAAAAGAAAAGGGCACACAGCAACAAGTGACAGCAAAAAGTACAGCCAAGAAGCAACGAAGGGTGGTGGTGGTGGGAGACTCACTACTGAGAGGCACAGAAGCAGCCATCTGCAGACCGGACATAACTGCAAGAGAAGTATGCTGCCTTCCAGGTGCGATGATCAAGGATGTGACCGATAGGATACCAAAGCTCTTCAGCTCCAAGGACGTCCACCCATTTCTTCTGATACATGTTGGCACCAATGACACGGCAAGGAAGGACCTACCGACAATCTGCAAGGACTTTGAAGAGTTGGGGAAGAAAGTAAAGGAACTGGATGCACAGGTAGTTTTTTCTTCTATCCTTCCAGTAGACGGGCATGGCACCAGGAGATGGAACAGGATCCTTGATGCAAACAACTGGCTAAGACGATGGTGCAGACAACAAGGATTTGGATTCCTGGACCACGGTGTGAATTACTGGTATGATGGACTCCTCGCCAGAGACGGACTACACCTCAACAAACCTGGGAAACACACATTCGCCAGAAGACTCGCTACACTCATCAGGAGGGCGTTAAACTAGAAGAAGAGGGGACGGGAAGAAAAACATTAGACTCGAACAAAGACGACCCAGGAAAACATACTCAGAAGGGAGGTAAGAACATTTCTAAAACAATCCACAGCGAGGAGATTGGAACAAAACAAAATCCTCTAAACTGCATGCTCGCAAACGCCAGAAGCCTGACAAACAAGATGGAAGAACTAGAAGCAGAAATATCTACAGGTAACTTTGACATAGTGGGAATAACCGAGACATGGTTAGATGAAAGCTATGACTGGGCAGTTAACTTACAGGGTTACAGTCTGTTTAGAAAGGATCGTAAAAATCGGAGAGGAGGAGGGGTTTGTCTCTATGTAAAGTCTTGTCTAAAGTCCACTTTAAGGGAGGATATTAGCGAAGGGAATGAGGATGTCGAGTCCATATGGGTTGAAATTCATGGAGGGAAAAATGGTAACAAAATTCTCATTGGGGTCTGTTACAAACCCCCAAATATAACAGAAAGCATGGAAAGTCTACTTCTAAAGCAGATAGATGAAGCTGCAACACATAATGAGGTCCTGGTTATGGGGGACTTTAACTACCCGGATATTAACTGGGAAACAGAAACCTGTGAAACCCATAAAGGCAACAGGTTTCTGCTAATAACCAAGAAAAATTATCTTTCACAATTGGTGCAGAATCCAACCAGAGGAGCAGCACTTTTAGACCTAATACTATCTAATAGACCTGACAGAATAACAAATCTGCAGGTGGTTGGGCATTTAGGAAATAGCGACCACAATATTGTGCAGTTTCACCTGTCTTTCACTAGGGGGACTTGTCAGGGAGTCACAAAAACATTGAACTTTAGGAAGGCAAAGTTTGAACAGCTTAGAGATGCCCTTAATCTGGTAGACTGGGACAATATCCTCAGAAATGAGAATACAGATAATAAATGGGAAATGTTTAAGAACATCCTAAATAGGCAGTGTAAGCGGTTTATACCTTGTGGGAATAAAAGGACTAGAAATAGGAAAAACCCAATGTGGCTAAACAAAGAAGTAAGACAGGCAATTAACAGTAAAAAGAAAGCATTTGCACTACTAAAGCAGGATGGCACCATTGAAGCTCTAAAAAACTATAGGGAGAAAAATACTTTATCTAAAAAACTAATTAAAGCTGCCAAAAAGGAAACAGAGAAGCACATTGCTAAGGAGAGTAAAACTAATCCCAAACTGTTCTTCAACTATATCAATAGTAAAAGAATAAAAACTGAAAATGTAGGCCCCTTAAAAAATAGTGAGGAAAGAATGGTTGTAGATGACGAGGAAAAAGCTAACATATTAAACACCTTCTTCTCCACGGTATTCACGGTGGAAAATGAAATGCTAGGTGAAATCCCAAGAAACAATGAAAACCCTATATTAAGGGTCACCAATCTAACCCAAGAAGAGGTGCGAAACCGGCTAAATAAGATTAAAATAGATAAATCTCCGGGTCTGGATGGCATACACCCACGAGTACTAAGAGAACTAAGTAATGTAATAGATAAACCATTATTTCTTATTTTTAGTGACTCTATAGCGACAGGGTCTGTTCCGCAGGACTGGCGCATAGCAAATGTGGTGCCAATATTCAAAAAGGGCTCTAAAAGTGAACCTGGAAATTATAGGCCAGTAAGTCTAACCTCTATTGTTGGTAAAATATTTGAAGGGCTTCTGAGGGATGTTATTCTGGATTATCTCAATGAGAATAACTGTGTAACTCCATATCAGCATGGGTTTATGAGAAATCGCTCCTGTCAAACCAATCTAATCAGTTTTTATGAAGAGGTAAGCTATAGGCTGGACCACGGTGAGTCATTGGACGTGGTATATCTCGATTTTTCCAAAGCGTTTGATACCGTGCCGCACAAGAGGTTGGTACACAAAATGAGAATGCTTGGTCTGGGGGAAAATGTGTGTAAATGGGTTAGTAACTGGCTTAGTGATAGAAAGCAGAGGGTGGTTATAAATGGTATAGTCTCTAACTGGGTCGCTGTGACCAGTGGGGTACCGCAGGGGTCAGTATTGGGACCTGTTCTCTTCAACATATTCATTAATGATCTGGTAGAAGGTTTACACAGTAAAATATCGATATTTGCAGATGATACAAAACTATGTAAAGCAGTTAATACAAGAGAAGATAGTATTCTGCTACAGATGGATCTGGATAAGTTGGAAACTTGGGCTGAAAGGTGGCAGATGAGGTTTAACAATGATAAATGTAAGGTTATACACATGGGAAGAGGGAATCAATATCACCATTACACACTGAACGGGAAACCACTGGGTAAATCTGACAGGGAGAAGGACTTGGGGATCCTAGTTAATGATAAACTTACCTGGAGCAGCCAGTGCCAGGCAGCAGTTGCCAAGGCAAACAGGATCATGGGGTGCATTAAAAGAGGTCTGGATACACATGATGAGAGCATTATACTGCCTCTGTACAAATCCCTAGTTAGACCGCACATGGAGTACTGTGTCCAGTTTTGGGCACCGGTGCTCAGGAAGGATATAATGGAACTAGAGAGAGTACAAAGGAGGGCAACAAAATTAATAAAGGGGATGGGAGAACTACAATACCCAGATAGATTAGCGAAATTAGGATTATTTAGTCTAGAAAAAAGACGACTGAGGGGCGATCTAATAACCATGTATAAGTATATAAGGGGACAATACAAATATCTCGCTGAGGATCTGTTTATACCAAGGAAGGTGACGGGCACAAGGGGACATTCTTTGCGTCTGGAGGAGAAAAGGTTTTTCCACCAACATAGAAGAGGATTCTTTACTGTTAGGGCAGTGAGAATCTGGAATTGCTTGCCTGAGGAGGTGGTGATGGCGGACTCAGTCGAGGGGTTCAAGAGAGGCCTGGATGTCTTCCTGGAGCAGAACAATATTGTATCATACAATTATTAGGTTCTGTAGAAGGACGTAGATCTGGGTATTTATTATGATGGAATATAGGCTGAACTGGATGGACAAATGTCTTTTTTCGGCCTTACTAACTATGTTACTATGTATGTTACTATGTTACAACAGTACACTTTCTGCAGGGCAGGCAAGGCCAGCACCTCCAAGGCATAAAGGGCAAGCTCTGACCATGTGACCAATTTAAAGGCCCAGAAGTTAAGGCATGACACCACTGATGTGGCATCAATTTCACGAAAATGGAAATAGAATAATAGGGACCGACACATCTTTCACTACAGCCAACCTAGCAGATGGACGCCCAACAAGGAGTGTTCACATTTCCAAAAATTAGTGGCAGACGTCAACAAAGTGGCATCAATTTCACCACAGTAGAAATCATATAATAGTGGAAAACATCTCTTCCACTACAGTCAACCCAGCAGATAGACAGCCAACCAGGACTGTTCACATTTCCAAAAATTATGGCCTGACATCACCAAAGTGGCATCAATTTCACAAAATTAAAAACAGTATAATAGGGACCAACAAGTCTTTCACTACAGCCAATCCAGCAGATGGACAGCCAACCAGGAGTCTTCAAACTTCAAAAATATTAGAGCCTGACACAACCGTAGTGGCATAAATTTCACTAGAGTAGAAATAGTTTAATAGGGACCGACACTTCTTCCACTACAGCTAACCAAAAGATGGAGACTAGTGATGAGTGAATTTGTTTGGAAAATGATCAGCAAGCAAAAATTTGGCACGAATATGGCACATTTGTATTTGTGATTGGAAACACGAGTGCGGGAAAATATTTGCGTTGCAACGAAAGTATTTTTCAGCACTTTAGCAACAATAATGGTGGTGTATCATGAACGTTTGGCACGTGTTTGATGAGGGGAGGGGGTTTGGAGATCTCAGAGGCACGGCGCTCTTGTAAAAATTCATAAATGCTGTTCCACCATCATCAAGGTGCCCTGATTGGGACGATCCTATGCTGTTTAATATTAAAAACCTTACCATGTGTCAGAGTTGACCTCAATGTGTGAATAAGGGCAAACAAAAAGGTCAACACTGACACATAGTAAGGTTTTTAGACAGCGTAGGACCATCCCAATCATGGCACCTTGACAATAGTGGGATGGCTTTTCTGCTTTTTTTGATCAAAAACAGTATTAGTAAGAACCCTGCGTTATTTAAATGTACTTGCTTTTACTTATTTAGTTGCAGCAGGTTTTTTGATCATTTTGTTTCTTGTAAGTTTTGTCTGCTTTCATACTCAGCCACACTCAGGTGGCACAAATATCAGTTTCATAGTTTTTGTAGGTTTCGTGCGCTTTATGGCCAATGTGAACATGAATTTATGCGCTGTATGTATACCAACTTAATCCAAGCTTAATTTTTGTGTTTTTCTCAGTATAAAAAAAGGTTGACGTTGTTGCATGTAGTATTAGGGCTCCCAGCACACAGGCCTACACCGATCCTTCACCCACCTCGTCTTACTTTGACATTCAATTGAAAGCTGTGAATGCTGTCCCAGAGCCCAATACCTCATGCCTGGCTGATGGCTGCCATGCCATGCTACAATTTGTAAAGTGGATAAATTGAGGCTACTTTCCTTGTGTCTGTTCCTCATTAGATATGCTTTGGCAGCTTTTGGGCCCATTTGAAAGTGTTGCGCATGCATTTGTTTCTGCCTCCTATTGACTGTAATGGTGGCGGCTATGTTAGGCGAATATTCGACAAATACATCAGCAAATATTGCAAATTCTGTGATCATGATCCAAACTGAACATTAAAATATTCAATCATCTCTAGTGTTGACTGCTGGTTCTTTGGGTCATATGCTTCTATTTCTCTTCTTCTGCATTTTCATTGGAAGGTGATTCTCTTTGAAAATTCTGAATAGTTATTTGTACTCTGTCAATAGCTTCTGCAGGAACGATGAAAAGTTCTTCTCTTGCAACATTCTGAAGAGATTCTTCTGCTCTGTCAAGGAAACGCTCTTCTTCTTTGATGAGCTTCAGTGTAGCTATTCTGTCTTGAAGACTTTGCACCTTTTCCTCTAACAGAGTCACAAGCTCGCATTTCTAGAAGTAAAGTTTTTATTTTCCTCTGGCAAGTCGTTAAACATATAGTAAACGTTGCTGCCCACCATATGTGTAATCTCCTTCTCCATTGAACTAAAGGAATTGCTGTTGAACTGTTGTAAAGTTTTGCAGCTCAATCCAGCTACACCTAAATATTTTCAGACTCGCTGTAATTCTTTACTTTTCCCAGAATGCCCTGGAAATATGGCAATTACGTACCTCAAGCTACAAGTTTCAATTTCTTAAGCTTCCATTTCCTGGTTTTAATTAGTGACCGTTTCCTTTATATTTTGGAATATTAAAAAAAATGTTTTCCACATGAGTAAATGGATTTATTTCCTCTTGAGACATCTTCTGTTTTTATAAGTGAAGCCAATCAATTTATTTTTCTAATATTTTTATGTATGTGAAGTTTACAGATTTTTATACTGTAAAAGTTGCGCCTACAAACAATATGTCATTGTGGACATTATTCTACTGATCTTTTTCATTTTAAGATCAATATTAGAATGACATATTTCTATTTCTCAGAAGCAGAACATGAACGTATCAGAGGTAAGTGATCTCGGAAGCAAGGCTGGGCTCACACATTGGTCTTTTTCAAGAATTGTACAGTAGTTGCTTAATTTCAGCAGAGAGTTTACAACAACGTACAGAAAGTAGAAATGATATAAAAATATATAAACCAAATTTTACACCTTAAAATACTTTAACCCCTTCGCGACATGCGCCGTACTAGTACTGCGCTGCCGGCACTGCATTAGTGCCAGCAGCAGTACTAGTACGGTGCACCGATCACCGCGGTCTCGCGCTGAGCGCCGCGGTGATCGGGTGCGGGGGTCAGCTGTATATGACAGCTGACACCCCGCAGCAATGCCCACGATCGGCGCTATCGCCGATCGCGGGCATTTAACCCCTCTGATGCCGCTGTCAGTAGTGACAGTGGCATAGAGGGGGATCGCGCAGGGACGGGGGCTCCCTGCGCTCTCCCACCGGAGCAACGCAATGAGATCGCGTTGCTCCGGTGACCCGGAAGGAGTCCCCGGATCCAAGATGGCCGCCGGACTCCTTCCGGGTCATGAAGTGACCTGGCTAGCCGGCGCCTGCTGAGAGCAGGCGCTGGAAGCCAGCTAAACTGCATGTCAGATCGTTGATCTGACAGTGTGCTATGCACAGTGTCAGATCAACGATCTGATCTAATACAGAGATGTCCCACCCTGGGACAATGTTAGAAAGTAAAAAAAATAAAAAATAGAATGTGTAAAAAAAAATAAAAAAAAATCCCCCCCCCCAAAAAAAAAACATTTCCCAATAAATCCATTTATTTATGTAAAAAAAAAAAAAAAACAATAAATGTACACATATTTGGTATCGCCGTGTCCGTAACGACCCGCTCTATAAAACTGTCCCACTAGTTAACCCCTTCAGTGAACACCGCAAAAAAAAAAAAAACAAGGCAAAAAACAACGCTTTATTATCATACAGGCGAACAAAAAGTGGAATAACACGCGATCAAAACGACGGATATAAATAACCATGGTACCGCTGAAAACGTCATCTTGTCCCGCAAAAAAAAAAGCCGCCATACAGCATCATCAGCAGAAAAATAAAAAAGTTATAGCTCTCAGAATAATGCGATGCAAAAACAATTATTTTTTTATATAAAATAGTTTTTATTGTGTAAAAGCATTAAAACATAAAAAAAATTACATAAATGAGGTATCGCTGTAATCGTACTGACCCGAAGAATAAAACTGCTTTATCCATTTTACCACACATGGAACGGTATAAACGCCCCCCCTAAAAGAAATTCAGGAATTGCTGGTTTTTGTTCATTCCGCCTCCCAAAAATCGGAATAAAAAGCGATCAAAAAATGTCATCTGCCCGAAAATGTTACCAATAAAAACGTCAACTCGTTCCGCAAAAAACAAGACCTCATATGACTCTGTGGGCCAAAATATGGATAAATTATAGCTCTCAAAATGTGGTGATGCAAAAACTATTTTTTGCAATAAAAAGCGTCTTTTAGTGTGTGACAGCTGCCAATCATAAAAATCCACCAAAAAAACGCTATAAAAGTAAATCAAACCCCCCTTCATCACCCCCTTAGTTAGGGAAAAATAATAAAATGTAAAAAAATGTATTTATTTCCATTTTCCCATTAGTGCTAGGGTTAGGGCTAGGGTTAGGGCTAGGGCTAGGGTTAGGGCTAGGGTTAGGGCTAGGGTTAGGGCTAGGGCTAGGGTTAGGGTTAGGGCTAGGGTTAGGGTTGGGGTTAGGGTTTCAGTTATAATTGGGGGTTTCCACTGTTTAGGCACATCAGGGGCTCTCCAAACGCGACATGGCGTCCGATCTCAATTCCAGCCAATTCTGCTTTGAAAAAGTAAAACAGGGCTCCTTCCCTTCCGAGTTCTCCTGTGTGCCCAAACAGTGGTTCCCCCCAACATATGGGGTATCAGCGTTCTCAGGACAAGTTGGACAACAACTTTTGGGGTCCAATTTGTCCTGTTACCCTTGGGAAAATAAAAACATAGGGGATAAAATATCATTTTCGTGGAAAAAAAAATATTTTTTATTTTCACGGCTCTGCGTTATAAACTGTAGTGAAACACTTGTTGGTTCAAAGCTCTCACAACACATCTAGATAAGTTCCTTGGGGGGTCTAGTTTCCAATATGGGGTCACTTGTGGGGGGTTTCTACTGTTTAGGTACATCAGGGGCTCTGCAAATGCAACATGACGCCTACAGACCAATCCATCTAAGTCTGCATTTCAAATGGCGCTCCTTCCCTTCCGAGCTCTGCCGTGCACCCAAACAGTGGTTCCCCCCAACATATGGGGTATCAGCGTTCTCAGGACAAGTTGGACAAAAACTTTTGGGGTCCAATTTGTCCTGTTACCCTTGGGAAAATAAAAGCATAGGGGATAAAATATCATTTTCGTGGAAAAAAAAATATTTTTTATTTTCACGGCTCTGCATTATAAACTGTAGTGAAACACTTGTTGGTTCAAAGCTCTCACAACACATCTAGATAAGTTCCTTGGGGGGTCTAGTTTCCAATATGGGGTCACTTGTGGGGGGTTTCTACTGTTTAGGTACATCAGGGGCTCTGCAAATGCAACATGACGCCTGCAGACCAATCCATCTAAGTCTGCATTTCAAATGGCGCTTCTTCCCTTTCGAGCTCTGCCGTGCACCCAAACAGTGGTTCCCCCCAACATATGGGGTATCAGCGTTCTCAGGACAAGTTGGACAACAACTTTTGGGGTCCAATTTGTCCTGTTACCCTTGGGAAAATAAAAACATAGGGGATAAAATATCATTTTCGTGGAAAAAAAAATATTTTTTATTTTCACGGCTCTGCGTTATAAACTGTAGTGAAACACTTGTTGGTTCAAAGCTCTCACAACACATCTAGATAAGTTCCTTGGGGGGTCTAGTTTCCAATATGGGGTCACTTGTGGGGGGTTTCTACTGTTTAGGTACATCAGGGGCTCTGCAAATGCAACATGACGCCTACAGACCAATCCATCTAAGTCTGCATTTCAAATGGCGCTCCTTCCCTTCCGAGCTCTGCCGTGCACCCAAACAGTGGTTCCCCCCAACATATGGGGTATCAGCGTTCTCAGGACAAGTTGGACAACAACTTTTGGGGTCCAATTTGTCCTGTTACCCTTGGGAAAACAAAAACATAGGGGATAAAATATCATTTTCGTGGAAAAAAAAATATTTTTTATTTTCACGGCTCTGCGTTATAAACTGTAGTGAAACACTTGTTGGTTCAAAGCTCTCACAACACATCTAGATAAGTTCCTTGGGGGTCTAGTTTCCAATATGGGGTCACTTGTGGTGGGTTTCTACTGTTTAGGTACATCAGGGGCTCTGCAAATGCAACATGACACTTGCAGTCCATTCCATCTAAGTCTGCATTTCAAACGGTGCTCCTTCCCTTCCGAGCTTTGCCATGCACTCAAACGGTGGTTCCCCCCCACATGTGGGGTATCAGCGTACTCAGGACAAATTGGACAATAACATTTGTGGTCCAATTTCTCCTGTTACCCTTGGGAAAAAAAATTGCGGGCTAAAACATCATTTTGTGGAAAGAAATAATGATTTTTTAATTTTCACAATGCTACATTCTAAACTTTAGTGAAACAATTGGGGGTTAAAAGTGCTCACCACACATCTAGATAAGTTCCTTACGGGGTCTTCTTTCCAAAATGGGGTCACTTGTGGGGGGTTTCCACTGTTAAGGCACGTCAGGGGCTCTCCAAATGCGACATGGCGTCCGATCTCAATTCCAGCCAATTTTGCATTGAAAAGTCAAATGGCACTCCTTCCCTTCCGAGCTCTGCCATGCGCTCAAACAGTGGTTTATCCCCATATATGAAGTATCGACGTACTCAGGACAAATTGTACAACAACTTTTGGGGTCCAATTTATCCTTTTACCCTTGGGAAAATAAAACATTTGGGGCAAAAAGATCATTTTTTGTGAAAATTAATAAAAAAATTGTTTTTACGGCTCTACATTATAAACTTCTGTGAAGCACTTGGAGGTTCAAAGTGCTCACCACACATCTAGATTAGTTCCTTAGGGGGTCTACTTTCCAAAATGGTGTCACTTGTGGGGGTTTCCACTGTTTAGGCACATCAGGGGCTCTCCAATCGTGACATGGGCTCCGATCTCAATTCCAGCAAATCTTGCATTGAAAAGTCAAATGGCGCTCCTTCCCTTCCGAGCTCTGCCATGTGCCCAAACAGTGGTTTACCCCCACATATGGGGTATCGGCGTACTCAGGACAAATTGTACAACAAATTTTTTGGTCCCATTTCTCCTGTTACCCTTGGTAAAATGAAACAAATTGGACCTGAAGTAAAAATTTTGTGAAAAAAAAGTTAAATGTTCAATTTTTTTAAACATTCAAAAAATTCCTGTGAAGCACCTGAAGGGTTAATAAACTTTTTGAATGTGGTTTTGAGTACCTTGAGGGGTGCAGTTTTTAGAATGGTGTCATTTTTGGGCATTTTCTGTCATATAGACCCCTCAAAGTCACTTCAAGTGTGAGGTGGTCCGTAAAAAAATGGTTTTGCAAATTTTGTTGCAAAAATGAGAAATCGCTGGTCAACTTTTAACCCTTATAACGTCCTAACAAAAAAAAGTTATGTTTCCAAAATTGTGCTGATGTAAAGCAGACATGTGGGAAATGTTGTTTATTAACTATATTATGTGATATAACTCTCTAATTTAAGGGCATAAAAACTAAGAGTTTGAAAATTGCTAAATTTTCATAATTTCCGACAAATTTTTGTTTTTTTCACAAATAAATGCAAGTCATATCGAAGAAGTTTTACCACTATCATGAAGTACAATATGTCACGAGAAAACAGTGTCACAATCACCAGGATCCGTTGAAGCGTTTCAGAGTTATGACCTCATAAAGTGACAGTGGTCAGAATTGTAAAAATTGGCCCTGTCACTTAGGTGAAAACAGGCTTTGGGGTGAAGGGGTTAAATTAATCTGCTCTACTCTAATTTATATGTTATTTGTTATTTATGCAGGAGAAAAATATGACCTTGGAAATAGATTATTTCCTTCTAGCGTTTCAACTCAGCCAACAATGTAATTATTTCCTGTTTTGTCTTCTCCTCGTTGTTTACTGTGGGACAATATGTGGGAACCTCCTGATCATCACCCTGGTGTCCACCAGCAGGAACCTCCACTCTCCAATGTACTTCTTCATTTCGCAACTGTCCGTCAGTGACATCTTGTTACCCTCCGATATTGTCCCCAATCTGCTCAATATTCTAATATATAACGAGGGACACATTACTTTTATCTGTTGTATGACTCAGTTTTATTTTTTCTGTGCCTCAGAAGCATTTGAATGTCTTCTCCTCACGGTGATGTCCTACGACAGATATGTGGCCATCTGTAATCCCCTCCGTTATACCTCTATCATGACAAGTGACAGCTGTGTGATTTTGGCCGCCATGTGTTGGGTGTTGGGTTTTTCCATTGCATTAATGTACTGTGTAACAATATCTTTGCTGACATTTTGTGGACCAAATATCATTGACCATTTTTTCTGTGATCTTGTTCCTCTGGTAGAATTAGCTTGTTCTAGTACTTACGCTATTGAGATAGAAGCTTATATAATATGTTCTCTAGTATTGGTTATCCCCATCATAATAGTAATTATTTCTTATATTAATATAATTGTCACTATCTTACAGTTCCAGTCCAATATCAGTAGACAGAAAGCCTTCTCCACCTGTAGCTCCCACCTCATTGTAGTCTCTATATTCTACATTACTTTATTGAGCGTTTATCTTTTCCCAAAAGGAGAGCAAACCTTAAACCTTAGTAAATTCCTATCACTTCTATATACTGTATTCACTCCAATGGTGAACCCCATTATCTACAGTTTGAGAAATAAGGATATTAAAAAATCTCTACAAGAAATGATCAATAAATGGGTAATGCATGATAATGATATAAAAAAACATATAAGTAAGGGTGGTTTCACACTTGCGTTTTTGTCTGCAGCGTTTTTTGCACAAAAAACGCATGCGTTTTTTTTTCCTATATTTAACATTGAAAACGCATGCGTTTTTTGTTGTACGCGTTTGGTCGCGTTTTGAAACGCATGCGTTTTTTTGCTGAATGCGTTCTTTTTCAGAAATGCAACTTGTAGTATTTTTGAGAGGCGTTTTTTTGACACATAAAAACTCATGCGTTTTCATGCGTTTTTTTGTGTCAAAAAATACATTGGAGTCAATGGAAACGCATGCGTTTTTAAGCACATGTGTTTGTTTGCTTTAAAAACGCATGCGTTTTTATTAAAAAAAAAACAGAAAACACACTGATATGCCACCCCCCACCATAAAGGTGATAAAGGGATCCTAGCCCTAACCCTAAAGGGATCCTAACCCTAACCCTAAAGGCATCCTAACCCTAACCCTAACCCTAAAGGGATCCTATCCCTAACCCTAACCCTACCCCTAACCCTAACCCTAAAGGGATCCTAACCCTAACCCTACCCCTAACCCTAATCCCTTTAGGGTTAGGGTTAGGCTTAGGATCACTTTAGGCTTAGGGTTAGGGGTAGGGTTAGGGTTAGGGTTAGGATCCCTTTAGGGTTAGGGTTAGAGTTATGATCCCTACCCCTAACCCTAACCATAACTATTTCTGTTTATAGTGGGTTTTTTACTTTATTTTGATGATTGGCAGCTGTCACACATTTCTCAGCATGCGTTTAAAAAACGCAAACGCATGAAAAAACGCATGTAAATGCGTGAAAACGCTGCGTTTTTTTCACCACATGCAAAAACGCATGCGTCAAAAAAACGCAGCGTTTGCATGCGTTTACATGTGTTTTTTCACCATGCGTTTTTTTTTTTAAACGCATGCGTTTTGAAACGCAAGTGTGAAACCAGCCTTAAGTGCATATAAAGTATGTTTAAGTATTTTGAGCAGTGGATTCACATTTTTTTTCTTAAAATTGATACTTTTATAGTTTTTAGATTTTAAAAGGATTGTCTGAAAGTAATAAAAATGAGGCACAGTTTATGTCGGGTAAATTCCATAAAATAATGGAAAGAGTATTAGTTACATATTGAACTCTGATGTTCTTCTTGTGAACCTGTGTAAGAAGCTTAGGGATTGGGACCATTTTTAGAACCTTGCCTCTTCCCAATGATACAGAGTAAGGCAAAAAAAACATTTTACAATCATATCTACACAAAATGTTTTCTCCTGAGTGCGTTTGAAAATGAGTATAGGAATACTAAAACTCTAACATTAGCATTGGTTTTATTCTTTTCTAAAAATTCATCTAAACCTTTCTTGATGCCATCAACAGTTTCTGTTTGTATATTATAAACACTGGCGCTCACCCAGAGAAACTGCCTAGTGATATTGCAGCTGCTGGCATCAGTCAGGGTAGTGCCCCCCTGTGTAACAATATAAACCAAAAAACAAACAGATAGATGCCGCGCTAGCAAATGTGGAAAACAATATCACTTATGGGTTATAGCACACGATAACCGACTAAAAGCAATAAACAAAGACAGAAAGCAAACAGACAAAACTCCCCGTGGATTCACGTCAGTGGAACCCCCTGACCCAGAAACAGATACTCCCCCCACCACTATAGTACCGCACAGGCAGCACAGTCTATCCTGCAATGAGTTAAGTGCCAATATCTCTAACTTACCAATGGTTTGACTGACACAGCTAAGTGCGGGTCCGCGTTGCGTGAGGGTAGATGTGCCTCTGTCCAATGTAAACCGCCAAGGGTTCCGGCGTGGTGCGCGTCAGATGACGCTATGCAGCGTACCTCAGGGATGCCCCGGCCGGTAGCAATCCCCGGATACCGCACACAAAAACAACAATGGCCGATAGGCTCCTCCTACCTAGTGACGTCACCTGCAGTAAGGAGCGCTGGATCGCTCAAAAAAGGGAGGGGAGAGGGTTTAAACCAACGCGTTTCAAAGAGCAGCACTCTTCTTCCTCAGGGTTACCGCTCCCCCAGCTCACCCCATCTTATATATTGTCTGGCCATTACTGCGCACCGCCCCCTTCTTAACCTCAGGTTTACCGGCTTTCATAGAAACAGCCACACCAATGTTATACCCACAGCATATGGCACAGTATATTTGAACCCCTTTGCCTGTATTAATATGGGCTACGAATGACTACCCCTATATGCTGCATGAACACAAAAAAACCAGATTACCTTTTTTTTTTTTTTTTTTTTGAACCCTATGGCCCAGGAGATTGTAGGGCGAGTAAGCAAAGTGGGAGTAAAACGATCATCGAGATGATTAAGGGTCCCCCCGGCAGGAGGGACTGGGGTAAAGAGACAAATTCTGCGGTAAGTACCCCTCGTCCACCTGGAACCAATGTAAGAAGTAGAGCAATGGCGGGTATATCTTCCAATAAGCCATCTGGGAGGGGCTCAAGGGAATCTAGACCTCCCCTATTTCGCCCCTCCATCAATCGGGATTTTTTTCAGGCCCGTTCCACAAAACCAAAAGAGGTAAAAGGGGTGGGAAACGCTCCAAAGTTAAAATAACAAAAAATATTTATGGGAACAGTAACACCCAAAAAATATTCAATTTAAGTGAGCATGTGTTATCAACTAGTGAAGTATCGTTACTGCAAAAGGGGTTAAAATTTGCTCCTACATCGGCAACTAATCCGTTTAAATTATACATTTGTATGAAAAAATTTTTACGTAACTTGGCTCTAAAAAAGTATTTCCTAAAGAAGGAGACAACATCTATTTCAAGTGCGCACCAAACAACAAATGAATATATTCATACTGCGCTATCTAACCCTTCTAGATTTACTCCTGCACAGGAATATTCGAATGCGTTTCGCACTTTTGACTCATTGGTCACAGCGGACATTAGAAGAATGAGTAGCCACAGACCAAAATTCATGCCCCATAATCTATCTATACAGGAAAGAACAGCAATAAAGGAACTGCAGGAAAATAACGACATTATAGTCCGTCCAGCAGACAAGGGGGGAGGGATAGTGGTACTAACACGGTCTATGTACCGGGAAGAGTCAAGGAGAATCCTTAGCGATACAATTACGTATCAAAAATTAACCCCTTCCCGACCCATGACGCCACGTAGGCGTCATGAAAGTCGGTGCCATTCCGACCCATGACGCCTATGTGGCGTCATGGAAAGATCGCGTCCCTGCAGGCCGGGTGAAAGGGTTAACTCCCATTTCACCCGATCTGCAGGGACAGGGGGAGCGGTAGTTTAGCCCAGGGGGGGTGGCTTCACCCCCTCGTGGCTACGATCGCTCTGATTGGCAGTTTCACTTTCAACAGCCAATCAGAGCGATTTGTAATATTTCACCTATTATAACGGGTGAAATATTACAATCCAGCCATGGCCGATGCTGAAATATCATCGGCCATGGCTGGAAATACTAATGTGCCCCCACCCCACCGATCGCCCCCCCAGTCCCCCGATCTGGCCGGTACACTGCTCCGGCTCCCCTCCGTCCAGTGCTCCGCTCCCCCCGTGCTCTTGTCCGCTCCCCCCGTGCTCCAATCACCCCCCCGTGCTCCGATCACCCCCCCTGCACTCCGATCCACCCCCCCGGTGCTCCGTTCCACCCCCCGGTGCTCCGTTCCAGCCCCCCCGTGCTCCGTTCCACGCCCCCCGCTCTCCGTTCCACCCCTCCCGCGCTCCGATTCCCCCCCCGTGCTCCGATCCCCCCCCCCGTGGTCCCCCCCACCCCATCATACTTACCGATCCAGCCGGGGTCCCGTCCGTCTTCTCCCTGGGCGCCGCCATCTTCCAAAATGGCGGGCGCATGCGCAGTGCGCCCGCCGAATCTGCCGGCCGGCAGATTCGTTCCAAAGTGCATTTTGATCACTGAGATAGATTATATCTCAGTGATCAAAATAAAAAAAATAATAAATGACCCCCCCCCTTTGTCACCCCCATAGGTAGGGACAATAAAAAAATAAAGAAATTTTTTTTTTCCACTAATGTTAGAATAGGGTTAGGGTTAGGGGTAGGGTTAGGGTTAGGGGTAGGGTTAGGGCTAGGGTTAGGGTTAGGGCTAGGGGTAGGGTTAGGGGTAGGGTTAGGGCTAGGGGTAGGGTTAGGGTTAGGGGTAGGGTTAGGGGTAGGGTTAGGGGTAGGGGTAGGGTTAGGGCTAGGGTTAGGGCTAGGGTTAGGGTTTCGGTATGTGCACACGTATTCTGTTCCTCTGCGGATTTTTCCGCTGCGGATTTGATAAATCCGCAGTGCTAAACCGCTGCGGATTTATGGCGGATTTACCGCGTTTTTTTCTGCGCATTTCACTGCGGTTTTACAATTGCGATTTTCCATTGGAGCAGTTGTAAAACCGCTGCGGAATCCGCACAAAGAAGTGACATGCTGCGGAATGTAAACCGCTGCGTTTCCGTGCAGTTTTTCCGCAGCATGTGTACAGCGATTTTTGTTTCCCGTAGGTTTACATTGAACTGTAAACTCATGGGAAACTGCTGCGGATCCGCAGCATTTTCCGCAGCGTGTGCACATACCTTTAGAATTAGGCCATGTGCACACGGTGCGGATTTGGCTGCGGATCCGCAGCAGTGTTCCATCAGGTTTACAGTACCATGTAAACATATGAAAAACCAAATCCGCTGTGCCCATGGTGCGGAAAATACCGCGCGGAAACGCTGCGTTGTATTTTCCGCAGCATGTCAATTCTTTGTGCGGATTCCGCAGCGTTTTACACCTGTTCCTCAATAGGAATCCGCAGGTGAAATCCGCACAAAAAACACTGGAAATCCGTGGAAAATCCGCAGGTAAAACGCAGTGCCTTTTACCCGTGGATTTTTCAAAAATGGTGCGGAAATATCTCACACGAATCCGCAACGTGGGCACATAGCCTTAGGGTTAGGGTTGGAATTAGGGTTGTGGTTAGGGTTAGGGGTGTGTTGGGGTTAGGGTTGTGGTTAGGGGTGTGTTGCGGTTAGGGTTGTGATTAGGGTTATGGCTACAGTTGGGATTAGAGTTAGGGGTGTGTTGGGGTTAGTGTTGGAGGTAGAATTGAGGGGTTACCACTGTTTAGGCACATCAGGGGTCTCCAAACGCAACATGGCGCCACCATTGATTCCAGCCAATCTCGTATTCAAAAAGTCAAATGGTGCTCCCTCGCTTCCGAGCCCTGACGTGTGCCCAAACAGTGGTTTACCCCCACATATGGGGTACCAGCATACTCAGGACAAACTGCGCAACAATTACTGGGGTCCAATTTCTCCTGTTACCCTTGTGAATCTAAAAAATGCTTGCTAAAACATAATTTTTGAGGAAAGAAAAATGATTTTTTATTTTCACGGCTCTGCGTTGTAAACGTCTGTGAAGCACTTGGGGGTTCAAAGTGCTCACCACATATCTAGATAAGTTCCTTGGGGGGTCTAGTTTCTAAAATGGGGTCACTTGTGGGGGTTTCTACTGTTCAGGCACACCAGGGGCTCTGCAAACGCAACGTGACACCCGCAGACCATTCCATCAAAGTCTGCATTTCAAAAGTCACTACTTCCCTTCTGAGCCCCGACGTGTGCCCAAACAGTGGTTTACCCCCACTCATGGGGTATCAGCGTACTCAGGAGAAACTGGACAACAACTTTTGGGGTCCAATTTCTCCTGTAACACTTAGGAAAATAAAAAATTCTGGGCTAAAATAATTATTTTTGAGGAAAGAAAACGTATTTATTATTTTCACGGCTCTGCATTATAAACTTCTATGAAGCACTTGGGGGTTCAAAGTGCTCACCACACATCTAGATAAGTTCCTTTCGGGGTCTAGTTTCCAAAATGGGGTCACTTGTGGGGGGTTTCTACTGTTAAGCCACATCAGGGGCTCTGCAAACGCAACGTGACGCCCACAGAGCATTCCATCAAAGTCTGCATTTCAAAACGTCACTACTTCACTTCCGAGCCTCGGCATGTGCCCAAACAGTGGTTTACCCCCACATATGGGGTATCACCGTACTCAGGAGAAACTGTACAACAAATATTGGGGTCAAATTTCTTCTGTAACCCTTGGGAAAATAAAAAATTCTGGGCTAAATAATTATTTTTGAGGAAAGAAAACGTATTTATTATTTTCACGGCTCTGCATTATAAACTTCTATGAAGCACTTGGGGGTTCAAAGTGCTCACCACACATCTAGATAAGTTCCTTTGGGGGTCTAGTTTCCAAAATGGGGTCACTTGTGGGGGGTTTCTACTGTTAAGCCACATCAGGGGCTCTGCAAACGCAACGTGACGCCCACAGAGCATTCCATCAAAGTCTGCATTTCAAAACGTCACTACTTCACTTCCGAGCCCCGGCATGTGCCCAAACAGTGATTTACCCCCACATATGGGGTATCAGCGTACTCAGGAGAAACTGGACAACAACTTTTGGGGTCAAATTTCTCCTGTTACCCTTGGGAAAATAAAAAATTGCAGGCTAAAAGATCATTTTTGAGAAAATAATTTTTTTTTTTTATTTTCATGGCTCTGCGTTATAAACTTCTGTGAAGCACTTGGGGGTTCAAAGTCCTCACCACACATCTAGATTAGTTCCTTTGGGGGTCTAGTTTCCAAAATGGTGTCATTTCTGGGGGATCTCCAATGTTTAAGCACACAGGGGCCCTCCAAACGTGACATGGTGTCCGCTAATGATTGGAGCTAATTTTCCATTTAAAAAGCCAAATGGCGTGCCATTCCTTCCGAGCCCTGCCGTGCGCCCAAACAGTGGTTTACCCCCACATATGGGGTATCAGCGTACTCAGGACAAACTGGACAACAATATTTGGGGTCCAATTTCTCCCATTATCCTTGGCAAAATAGGAAATTCCAGGCTAAAAAATCATTTTTGAGGAAAGAAAAATTATTTTTTATTTTCATGGCTCTGCGTTATAAACTTCTGTGAAGCACCTGGGGGTTTAAAGTGCTCAATATGCATCTAGATAAGTTCCTTGGGGGGTCTAGTTTCCAAAATGGGGTCACTTGTGGGGGAGCTCCAATGTTTAGGCACACAGGGGCTCTCCAAACGCGACATGGTGTCCGCTAACAATTGGAGCTAATTTTCCATTCAAAAAGTCAAATGGCGCGCCTTCCCTTCCGAGCCCTGCCGTGTGCCCAAACAGTGGTTTACCCCCACATATGAGGTATTGGCGTACTCGGGAGAAATTGCCCAACAAATTTTATGATCCATTTTATCTTACTGCCCATGTGAAAATGAAAAAATTGAGGCGAAAAGAATTTTTTTGTGAAAAAAAAGTACTTTTTCATTTTTACAGATCAATTTGTGAAGCACCTGAGGGTTTAAAGTGCTCACTAGGCATCTAAATAAGTTCCTTGGGGGGTCTAGTTTCCAAAATGGGGTCACTTGTGGGGGAGCGCCAATGTTTAGGCACACAGGAGCTATCCAAACGCGACATGGTGTCCGCTAACGATGGAAATAATTTTTCATTCAAAAAGTCAAATGGCGCTCCTTCCCTTCCGAGCCTTACCATGTGCCCAAACAGTGGTTTACCCCCACATGTGAAGTATCGGTGTACTCAGGAGAAATTGCCCAACACATTTTAGGATCCATTTTATCCTGTTGCCCATGTGAAAATGAAAAAATTGAGGCTAAAAAATTTTTTTGTGAAAAAAAAGTACTTTTTCATTTTTACGGATCAATTTGTGAAGCACCTGGGGGTTCAAAGTGCTCACTATGCATCTAGATAAGTTCCTTGGGGCGTCTAGTTTCCAAAATGGGGTCACTTGTGGGGGAGCTCCAATTTTTAGGCACACGGGGGCTCTCCAAACGTGACATGGTGTCCGCTAAAGAGTGGAGCCAATTTTTGATTCAAAAAGTCAAATGGCGCTCCTTCCCTTCCAAGCCCTGCCGTGCGCCCAAACAGTGGTTTACCCCCACATATGAGGTATCAGCGTACTCAGGACAAATTGACAACAACTTTCGTGGTTCAGTTTCTCCTTTTACCATTGGGAAAATAAAAAAATTGTTGCTAAAAGATAATTTTTGTGACTAAAAAGTTAAATGTTCATTTTTTCCTTCCATGTTGCTTCTGCTGCTGTGAAGCACCTGAAGGGTTAATAAACTTCTTGAATGTGGTTTTGAGTACCTTGAGGGGTGCAGTTTTTAGAATGGTGTCACTTTTGGGTATTTTCAGCCATATAGACCCCTCAAACTGACTTCAAATGTGAGGTGGTCCCTAAAAAAAATGGTTTTGTAAATTTCGTTGTAAAAATGACAAATCGCTGGTCAAATTTTAACCCTTATAACTTCCTAACAAAAAAAAAATTTTGTTTCCAAAATTGTGCTGATGTAAAGTAAACATGTGGGAAATGTTATTTATTAACTATTTTGTGTCACATATCTCTCTGGTTTAACAGAATAAAAATTCAAAATGTGAAAATTGCGAAATTTTCAAAATTTTCGCCAAATTTCCGTTTTTATCACAAATAAGCGCAGAATTTATTGACCTAAATTTACCACTAACATGAAGCCCAATATGTCACGAAAAAACAATCTCAGAACCGCTAGGATACGTTGAAGCGTTCCTGAGTTATTACCTCATAAAGGGACACTGGTCAGAATTGCAAAAAACGGCAAGGTCTTTAAGGTCAAAATAGGCTGGGTCATGAAGGGGTTAAAAAATGACCCTACATCATTTTTTGTAAAGAAATTGAACATCCTTTGCGCTAAGGGGAAATCGATGGTCATTCTAAACAAAAAGGAGTTTGAGTTTGTAATGAACCGCACCCCAAGCGTAGCACTGTTTTATCATATCCCAAAACTCCACAAAGATCAAAAGTGCCCACCTGGAAGGCCCATTATTTCTGGCATTAATAGCCTGACAGCAAATCTGTCTAGGTATGTGGACGTCCATCTACAGAAGTGTATGTCCTTGATACCGGCCTATCTTAAAGATACAGGCCACGTGCTACAAATTTTGGAAACGGTTACATGGAAACCCAGCTTTATTTTAGGTACATTGGACATTAAGTCCTTGTACACAGTAATTGATCAAGATAGGGGCTGCCAAACAGCAGGCCACTATCTTCAACTGTTGGGTCTGTACTCTTCCACTCAGGTGGAGTTCATTCAGGAGTGCATACAATTCATTCTTAAGCACAATTATTTTTTATACGAAGAACAGTTCTTTTTACAAAAGTGGGGCACCGCTATGGGGACATGGTTTGCCCCTAGTTATGCGAACTTGTATGTGGCCAAGTGGGAGGAGTCTAAAATTTTTGTAACTGGAAAACTCCATGATAAGTTGGTAATCTGGCGTCGATTTATCGATGATGTTTTATTTATCTGGGAAGGATCACAATATGACCTTGAAGTATTTATATCTGGTTTAAACGTAAATGAATATGGTCTTGAGTTTACTCCAACTACAAGCACCACGAATGTAAACTTTTTGGACCTTAACATCTATATAGATGGCAATCAATTGTGTACAAGGTGCCATCATAAAGAAGTAGATGCTAATAGTTTTATCCACATAACGAGTTGCCATCTTCCCGTGTGGCTCACTAATATCCCTAGGAGCCAATTCACACGGATCAGGCGCAATTGCACTAAGGAGGAGGATTACCATGCGGAGGCAGAATTTTTGTCACAACAGTTTCTGGATAAAGGCTACCCGAAACATTTAGTGGATCAAGCAAGACGTGATATGGAGCATATATCAAGAGATGAGCTAGTACATCCCGGAAGAATAATTAACACTCATGAAAACAACATTAGGGAACAAATTAATAAACTTCCACTCATATCTCAATTCCATACAGGCCACAAACAGTTTAGGAGAATAATAGCCAAACATTGGGCAGTATTACAAGGGGATAAAATAGTGGGAGAATATTTGCCCAGTGCCCCAAGATTCATCTATAAAAAAGCCCAATCTTTAGGCCATATCATAGCTCCAACTACTAAACTAGCAATCACTGATGGGAACAAGAAATCCAAGACCTCTGTACCACCGAATGAGGGTTTTGCACCTTGTGGAAGCTGTTTTAGTTGTATTAACACTAATTTCAAGAAAGTATTGCAGACTTCATTTAAAGATGCCACTGGAAAAAAGGAATTTATGATTAAGGATAGGATTTCTTGTTTCTCTAAAGGGGTCATTTATGTGATCCGATGCCCGTGTGATAAATTGTATGTAGGGCGTACCAAAAGGAGCCTTATGACCCGACTGAAAGAGCACATGAAGAATATTCAGAAAGGTCACGTTGGACATCCCCTATCCCGGCATTTTTTAATTAAACATAATAAATCCACTAAGGGAATATCCTTTGCTGGCATTCAACGTGTCCATCAGAATCCTAGGGGTGGTGACTACATTAGGAGCATGTCCAGGGTGGAAACACAATGGATATTCACGTTGGACAGCCTGGCCCCGAAGGGTTTGAATCATGAGGTGGAAATATTTGCCTTTTAGTGGACTGTTAACCAGATGGAATACTGGAAAATAGGGTATCGGGGTGACGCCAGTAGATATTACTGGTAGCCTCACACAATGGCTAATAACATAGACTCTAAGAGAAGGTTTTTCCTTAGATGGGATTTTTTATATATATTGTGGGACATTTTAATATATGGTATTTTTAATGTAGTGTATTTATTGTAGTATATCTATTTCTCAGGTACCACTGAGAGTTTTTTAATTGGTTTTATGTATGTTAGTGTCACTGCAATAATTTTAAATACGCTTTAATGTGGTTTTTTAGATATTTTGTGTTTATTAATAAAGTTATATAAAAAAAAAAAAAAAAGTAATCTGTTTTTTTTTTTTTTTTTGGTCATGCAGCATATAGGGGTAGTCATTCGTAGCCCATATTAATACAGGCAAAGGGGTTCTAATATACTGTGCCATAGGCTGCAATAATTTTAAATACGCTTTAATGTGGTTTTTTAGATATTTTGTGTTTATTAATAAAGTTATATATAAAAAAAAAAAAAAGGTAATCTGGTTTTTTTGTGTTCATGCAGCATATAGGGGTAGTCATTCGTAGCCCATATTAATACAGGCAAAGGGGTTCAAATATACTGTGCCATATGCTGTGGGTATAACATTGGTGTGGCTGTTTCTATGAAAGCCAGTAAACCTGGGGTTAAGAAGGGGGCGGTGCGCAGTAATGGCCAGACAATATATAAGATGGGGTGAGCTGGGGGGAGCGGTAACCCTGAGGAAGAAGAGTGCTGCTCTTTGAAACGCGTTGGTTTGAACCCTCTCCCCTCCCTTTTTTGAGCGATCCAGCGCTCCTTACTGCAGGTGACGTCACTAGGTAGGAGGAGCCTATCGGCCATTGTTGTTTTTGTGTGCGGTATCCGGGGAATGCTACCGGCCGGGGCATCCCTGAGGTACGCTGCATAGCGTCATCTGACGCGCACCACGCCGGAACCCTTGGCGGTTTACATTGGACAGAGGCACATCTACCCTCACGCAACGCGGACCCGCACTTAGCTGTGTCAGTCATACCATTGGTAAGTTAGAGATATTGGCACTTAACTCATTGCAGGATAGACTGTGCTGCCTGTGCGGTACTATAGTGGTGGGGGGAGTATCTGTTTCTGGGTCAGGGGGTTCCACTGACGTGAATCCGCGGGGAGTTTTGTCTGTTTGCTTTCTGTCTTTGTTTATTGCTTTTAGTCGGTTATCGTGTGCTATAACCCATAAGTGATATAGTTTCTGTTTGTACTTGCACTTGTGACAATTCAACAGATTCATAGCTTTCATATCATGGAATGATAGCCTGTGTCAACAATAGAATAATTTTCTGTCCCCACAATGGCAGAGACACCTCTTATTTTGAGTAGACTTTATATGGCACACACTTTTGTCTTAAGCAATTTTACTGGGAGCAGCTTTTTCTGAATTTTCTTTAGGCGCCAATTACATTGACTGTGATGACCAACTGTTGCAGAGAGGTATGAAAAATGAGTTAATGATGCTCTCGTTCATGATTGCCTGCATAGTCACCCGCATGATTATTTGCTCGTGGAATGATAGACGTGCTGTTAGCTTTAAGCAAGTTCATCAACATTGGATATCCATTCTTTTAGATTCTTACTCTTAAAGCAACATTGGGGAGTTTTTTGAGACTTCATAAAGGGAATCAAATTGAGGCATCACCAGGAAAAGCTGTGTTCCCTGCTTGGAAAATGTTTCACTGAACAAAAGACTGACAAACTACATGTCTGAACAAGAGAGCCTCGCTTTTCACTGCAGATGCAAAAGCTTACCACCAGTACTAGGGATGAAAGTAGCCAAAGACGCAGCAATTATAATATACATATGACATGATGGATTAGATATGATATCTGGGTCTGTGCCATCCTTACACACTATAGTAAACTGAGCTGCACCGTCTGAACATCAAGCTTCAGTTGTACCTGAAATTTGTCCTTTTCTGTCAAATACTCATAGCTCTGACCTCAAGGACTTCTGAATCAGGTGGCACAAATATCACTTTGTAGACTACCATTGTCAGAAAAATGTAAGGATAGTAACCTGGGTAGATGAGTCTAAGGAAGTGGAGCCCTGATGGTGTTGAAAGCCTACTGCTACAGGCAACATGCATGAAGGAGACCCAACCAGGAGTGTTCACATTTCCAAAAATGAATGTCATACACCACCAAAGTGATATCAATTTCACCACATTAGAAATATTATAATAGGGACCGATAGGTCTACCACTACACCAAGTACAGCAGGTGGACATCCAACCAGGAGTGTTCACATTAAACAAATGAGGGCCTTACACCACAGAAGTGGCATCAATTTTATGACAGTACAAACAGTATAATAGGGACCGACAGGTCTTACAATACACCCCATCCAGCAGATGGACACCCAAACAGGAGTGTTCACATTCTAAAAAATGAGGGCCTGACACCACCGAAGTGGACTAACTGTCATGAGAATAGAAAGAGAATAATTGGGACTGAGACGTCTTCCACTACAGCTAACTCAGCAGAGGTAGACCAACCATGACTGTTCACATTTCCACAAATTTGTGTTAACATCAGCAACAGCTGCAGCCGCAGCAGGCACAGAAGCCACACTAAAGATATCACAGAGTGCAGTTACGTGACATTAATGCATCACAATAAAAAATTAAATATCACCAAGTCTGCACAGTCTTCGATCAGAGTGCAACAGTCCTTGGAGATCCATGACATGTTCATCTTGATGAAAGTTAGGCGGTCTACACTTTCAGGGGAAAGCTGGCTGCCTTTACCTGTCCATACACCACCAGCAGCACTGAAGACACGTTCTGAGTAGGGTTGAGCGAAACGGGTCGTTCATTTTCAAAAGTCGCCGACTTTTGGCAAAGTCGGGTTTCATGAAACCCGATCCGACCCCTGTGCGTTGTCGGCCATGCGGTACGCGACTTTCGCGCCAAAGTCGCGTTTCAATGACGCGAAAAGCGCCATTTCTCAGCCAATGAAGGTAAACGCAGAGTGTGGGCAGCGTGATGACATAGGTCCTGGTCCCCACCATCTTAGAGAAGGGCATTGCAGTGATTGGCTTGCTGTCTGCGGCGTCACAGGGGCTATAAAGGGGCGTTCCCGCCGACCGCCATGTTACTGCTGCTGATCTGAGCCTAGGGAGAGGTTGCTGCCGCTTCGTCAGAAGCAGGGATAGCGTTAGGCAGGGTCCATTAACCACCAAACCGCTTGTGCTGTAGCGATTTCCACTGCCCAACACCACCTTCGGTGTGCAGGGACAGTGGAAGCTACATTTTTTTTTTTTTCCTCAGCGCTGTAGCTCATTGGGCTGCCCTAGAAGGCTCCCTGATAGCTGCATTGCTGTGTGTACGCCGCTGTGCAAACCAACTGCTTTTTTCAAAGCACAAATCCTCTTGTTCCTTCCTTTCTGCACAGCTATCTTGTTTGTTTGTCCACACTTTTTATTTAATTTGTGCATCAGTCCACTCCTTATTGCTGCCTGCCATACCTGGCTGAGATTACTGCAGGCAGGGAGATAGTAATTGAAGGACAGTTCCTTTTTTTTTTTTTTTTGTGGGAGATTAAGATTGGCATTTCTGCTAGAGTGCCATCCCTGTGTGTGCCATCTCTCACTCAGTGGGCCATAGAAAGCCTATTTATTTTTTTGCTTGATTTGGGTTCCAAAATCTACCTGAAAAAATCACTACATCAATCAGTGGGAGAAAAATATTGGCCTCAGGGCTTGTGTGCCACTCCTGACTCCTGTGTGCATCATCACTCACTCAGTGGGCCATAGAAAGCCTATTTATTTTTTTTGCTTTATTTGGGTTCTAAATTCTACCTGAAAAAATCAATAAATCAATCAGTGGGAGATTAATATTGGCCTTTGGGCTTGTGTGCCAGTCCTAAGTGTGCCATCTCTCTCACAAATAGTGGGCCATAGAAAGCCTATTTATTTATTTTTTTTGGTTTTATAAATTCTCCTTGAAAAAAAAAAGGGAGATTAATATTGACCTTTGGGCTTGTGTGCCAGTCCTAAGCGTGCCATCTCTCTCTCTCTCTCTCAGATAGTGGGCCATAGAAAGCCTATTTATTATTTTTTTTATTGGGTTTATAAAATTTCCCTGGAAAAAAAAAAAAAAGTGGGAGATTAATATTGGCCTCTGGGCTTGTGTGCCAGTCCTGAGCGTGCCATCTCTCCCACAAATAGTGGGCCATAGAAAGCCTATTTATTTTTTTGGTTGATTTGGGTTCTAAATTCTACCTGAAAAAATCAATAAATCAATCAGTGGGAGATAAATATTGGCCTCTGGGCTTGTGTGCCACTCCTGACTCCTGTGTGCGTCATCTCTCACTCAGTGGGCCATAGAAAGCCTATTTTTTGTTTTATTTGTTTTCTAAATTCTCCCTGAAAAAATCATTTTATTTTATTTGGTTTCTAAATTCTTCCTTATAAAATCATATTTTTTTTATTATTTTTTTTTCTAAAGTCTCCCTGAAAAAAAAAAAAAAAATCAAATCAGTGGGAGATTAATATTGCCCTTTCTGCTTGTGTGCCAGTCTTGACTCCAGGGTGTGCCATCTCTCTCTCTCTCTCTCTCTCTCTCTCTCTCCAATTGTGGGCCATAGAAAGCTTATTTATTTTTTTGCTTGATTTGGGTTCCAAAATCTACCTGATAAAATCACTAAATCAATCAGTGGGAGATAAATATTGGCCTCTGGGCTTGTGTGCCACTCCTGACTCCTGTGTGCGTCATCTCTCACTCAGTGGGCCATAGAAAGCCTATTTTTTGTTTTATTTGTTTTCTAAATTCTCACGGAAAAAATCATTTTATTTTATTTGGTTTCTAAATTCTTCCTGAAACAATCATTTTATTCTATTTTTTTTTTTTCTAAAGTCTACCTGAAAAAAAAAAAAGATCAAATCAGTGGGAGATTAATATTTACATTTGTGCTTCAGTGACAGTCCTGCGTGTGTGGCATCTCTCTCATTTGTTGCCACCAACAACAGAGTGTGTAACATTGTGCCTGATTTTCGTTGTGGTCTCACCCACCTGTAAAGGGGTAGCTAAATCATACTGAAGTTATAGCTCACCGTGTAAGTTGTGTGACAGCAACAAATACCGTTAGTTTGGTTACGTTTTTAAAACAATGAGGAAGTCTGGTGGAAGAGGTCGTGGCCGGGGGCGTTCATTGTCAGCTGGTAATGAGGGTAGTGGTAGTGGTGGAGCATCAGGTGGTCGTCGGAAAAAAAATATTGCACCTAAGTCTGGAGCTGTGGAGCCAGGTTCGTCGTCTGGCTACACAAGGCCTCGAATGCTCCCTTTTCTGGGAGTAGGAAAACCGCTTTTAAAGCCGGAGCAGCAAGAGCAAGTTTTGGCTTATCTTGCTGACTCAGCCTCTAGCTCTTTTGCCTCCTCTCGTGAAACTGGTAAATGTAAAAGCAGCGCGTCGTTAGTGGATGTTCACGGTCAGGGACAAGTCGCTTCTTTGTCCTCTTCAGCAAAAACAACAACAGAGAAGAATGCAGCAGGCGACACAACGGGTTACTCCATGGAGCTCTTTACACATACCGTCCCTGGCTTAGAAAGTGAAGCAGTTAACAGGCCATGCCCATTACAAGTTGAATCTGACATGGACTGCACTGATGCACAGCCACAGCCAGACTACGATGCTGGTCCTTTGACTCAGACCACAACATTGCCCTCGCAGGGTGCTGATCAAGAATCAGACCCTGATGGGACTATGTTGCCCCATCACGAACGCTATACCACCGACCGACACGGTGACACAGACGAAGTTGCACACGAGCTACAAGAAGAGGTAATAGATGACCCAGTTCTTGACCCCGATTGGCAGCCATTGGGGGAACAGGGTGCAGGCGGCAGCAGTTCTGAAGCGGAGGAGGAGGGGCCGCAGCAGGCATCAACATCGCAACAGGTTCCATCTGCCGGGCCCGTATCTTGCCCAAAACGCGTGGCAAAGCCAAAACCTGTTGGAGGACAGCGTGGCCATCCGGTTAAAGCTCAGTCTGCAATGCCTGAAAAGGTATCCGATGCTAGAAAGAGTGCAGTCTGGCATTTTTTTAAACAACATCCAATTGATCAGCGCAAAGTCATCTGTCAAAAATGTTCAACTACCTTAAGCAGAGGGCAGAATCTGAAAAGTCTCAATACAAGTTGCATGCATAGACATTTAACCACCATGCATTTGCAAGCTTGGACTAACTACCAAACGTCCCTTAAGGTTGTAGCACCCTCGGCCAATGAAGCTAGTCATCAACGCAACATCCCTTCCGGCAGTGTAGGGCCACCATTTTCTGCACCACCTGCCGTATCTGTGCAGGTTTCTTTGCCAGGCCAAAGCAGTCAGGGTCAGGGAATCACCAGTTTCGTAGTAGGAAACACTGCATCCAGGGCACCGGCGGCAACAATACCATCTCCCACCGTCTCTCAGTCTGCCATGTCCACCGGCACCCCCGCTAGTTCCACGATCTCCAGCTCTCCAGTCCAGCTCACCCTACATGAGACTATGGTTAGAAAAAGGAAGTACTTAGCCTCGCATCCGCGTACACAGGGTTTGAACGCCCACATAGCTAGACTAATCTCGTTAGAGATGATGCCCTACCGGTTAGTTGAAAGCAAAGCTTTCAAAGCCCTGATGGACTACGCTGTACCATGCTACGAGCTACCCAGTCGACACTTTTTTTCCAGAAAAGCCATCCCAGCCCTCCACCAGCATGTTAAAGAGCGCATCGTCCATGCACTCAGGCAATCTGTGAGCACAAAGGTGCACCTGACAACAGATGTATGGACCAGTAGGCATGGCCAGGGACGTTACGTGTCCATCACGGCACACTGGGTGAATGTTGTGGATGCAGGGTCCACAGGGGACAGCAAGTTTGGGACAGTTCTGCCTAGCCCACGGTCTAGGAAACAGTTGGCTGTAGCCGTTCGCACCCCTCCTCCTCCTCCTCGTCCTCCTGCAGAACCGAGAGCTCGTCCACAGACCGCAGTCGCACAACCACTCCATCCGCAGCTGCCACTGTTGCACACCAGGTCTCCCATTATGGGGCAGCTACTGGCAAACGTCAGCAGGCTGTATTGGCTATGAAGTGTTTGGGCGACAACAGACACACCGCGGAAGTTCTGTCCGAGTTCTTGCAGAAAGAAACGCAGTCGTGGCTGGGCACTGTAGATCTTGAGGCAGGCAAGGTAGTGAGTGATAACGGAAGGAATTTCATGGCTGCCATCTCCCTTTCCCAACTGAAACACATTCCTTGCCTGGCTCACACCTTAAACCTGGTGGTGCAGTGCTTCCTGAAAAGTTATCCGGGGTTATCCGACCTGCTCCTCAAAGTGCGTGGACTTTGCTCACATATCCGCTGTTCGCCCGTACACTCCAGCCGTATGCAGACCTATCAGCGTTCTTTGAACCTTCCCCAGCATCGCCTAATCATAGACGTTGCAACAAGGTGGAACTCAACACTGCACATGCTTCAGAGACTGTGTGAACAGAGGCGGGCTGTTATGTTTTTGTGGGAGGATACACATACACGGGCAGGCAGTAGGATGGCAGACATGGAGTTGTCAGGTGTGCAGTGGTCGAAGATTCAAGACATGTGTCAAGTCCTTCAGTGTTTTGAGGAATGCACACGGCTGGTTAGTGCAGACAACGCCATAATAAGCATGAGCATCCCCCTAATGCGTCTGCTGATTTAAAGTTTGACGCACATAAAGGATCAGGCGTCTGCAGCTGAGGAAGAGGAAAGCCTTGATGACAGTCAGCCATTGTCTGGCCAGGGCAGTGTACAGGACGAGGTAGCGGGCGAAGAGGAGGAGGAGGACGAGGAGGATGATGGGAATGATTATATTTTTAATGAGGAAGCTTTTCCGGGGCCACTGGAAATTGTTGGCGCGGCAAGGCCGGGTTCTGGTTTCTGGAGGGACACAAGTGACGTGGATTTGCCTGAAACTGCCCCTCAACCAAGCACAACCGCAGATTTGAGAACTGGAACTTTGGCCCACATGGCGGAGTATGCCTTACGTATCCTCAAAAGGGACACACGCATTACTAAAATGATGAACGATGACGATTACTGGTTGGCCTGCCTCCTTGATCCTCGCTATAAAGGCAAATTGCAAAATATAATGCCACATGAGTACTTGGAACTAATATTAGCAACCAAACAATCAACTCTTGTTGACCGTTTGCTTCTGGCATTCCCTGCACACAGCGCCCGTGATCGTTCTCACACGAGCTGCAGGGGCCAGCAGACCAGAGGAGTTAGAGGGGCAGAAATCAGAAGTGGCGTTGGCCAGAGGGGTTTTCTGACCAGGTTGTGGAGTGATTTTTCTATGACCGCAGACAGGACAGGTACTGCAGCATCAATTCAAAGTGACAGGAGACAACATTTGTCCAGTATGGTTACAAACTATTTTTCATCCCTTATCGACGTTCTCCCTCAACCGTCATTCCCATTTGATTACTGGGCATCCAAATTAGACACCTGGCCAGAATTGGCAGAATATGCATTGCAGGAGCTTGCTTGCCCGGCAGCTAGTGTCCTATCAGAAAGAGTATTCAGTGCAGCAGGTTCAATACTAACAGAAAAAAGGACTCGTCTGGCTACCCAAAATGTAGATGATCTAACCTTTATTAAAATGAACCACAACTGGATTTTGAAATCTTTTGCCCCACCTTGCCCGGCTGACACCTAGCTTTCCTATGAAATTTCTGCACCTGATTGTCCAGCATACGACATGTTTACACCTCACTTAATGGCCAAACTCCCCACACGGGGCCGTGGTATCGCCACTTGGCGCCAGCACCCGTGAGAGTACTGTTTGTCTGAAGAGGTGGGTGTGCCCGCTTTTGGTCGACGGCACTGCCACTGGGTCCCTCCTAGTACAATAAAGTGTCTCTGGCGGTGGTGGTTCGCACCCAACGTCAGACACACCGTTGTAATATGTGGGGCCCTGGGCCTGTACCGCCGGCCACAAGACAGTTCCCCCCTCCCCCAGCTCAAACAGTGCTCTACCACTTGCAAAATTATCTCTCACAGCTCCACCAATGTTTAGTCTATGCGCTGACATCCTTAAAAGCCTGGCACTGACAATACCATTATATTGACATTTTTGTTATCTTAGGCCTTAGAAGCCTGTCTGCGGTCCCTCCTTCCACTAGGCCTCCACTGACCATTGTACTGCTGCCCGTGTACCCCTGGAACCAATTTTAAATTGCCAACAGCCCTATTTTTTTATGTTAGGCCTTCGAAGCCTGTCTGCGGTCCCTCCTTCCACTAGGCCTCCACTGACCATTGTACTGCTGCCCTTGTACCACTGGAACCAATTTTAAATTGCCAACAGCCCAATTTTTTTATATGTTAGGCCTTCGATGCCTGTCTGCGGTCACTCCTTCCACTAGGCCTCCACTGACCACACCACTGCTGCCCGTGTACCCCTGGAACCAATTTAAAATTGCCTACAGCCAGCCCAATTTTTTTATTTTAGGCCTTCGATGCCTGTTTGCGGTCACTCCTTCCACTAGGCCTCCACTGACCACACCACTGCTGCCCGTGTACCCCTGGAACCAATTTAAAATTGCCTACAGCCAGCCCAATTTTTTTATTTTAGGCCTTCGATGCCTGTTTGCGGTCACTCCATCCACTAGGCCTCCACTGACCACACCACTGCTGCCCGTGTACCCACGGAACCAATTTAAAATTGCCTACAGCCATGTGTTATTATTTTAGGCCTTCGATGCCTGTCTGCGGTCACTCCTTCCACTAGGCCTCCACTGACCACACCACTGCTGCCCGTGTACCCCTGGAACCAATTTAAAATTGCCTACAGCCAGCCCAATTTTTTTATTTTAGGCCTTCGATGCCTGTTTGCGGTCACTCCATCCACTAGGCCTCCACTGACCACACCACTGCTGCCCGTGTACCCACGGAACCAATTTAAAATTGCCTACAGCCATGTGTTATTATTTTAGGCCTTCGATGCCTGTCTGCGGTCACTCCTTCCACTAGGCCTCCACTGACCACACCACTGCTGCCCGTGTACCCCTGGAACCAATTAAAAATTGCCTACAGCCAGCCCAATTTTTTTATTTTAGGCCTTCGATGCCTGTTTGCGGTCACTCCTTCCACTAGGCCTCCACTGACCACACCACTGCTGCCCGTGTACCCACGGAACCAATTTAAAATTGCCTACAGCCATGTGTTATTATTTTAGGCCTTTGATGCCTGTCTGCGGTCACTCCTTCCACTAGGCCTCCACTGACCACACCACTGCTGCCCGTGTACCCCTGGAACCAATTTAAAATTGCCTACAGCCAGCCCAATTTTTTTATTTTAGGCCTTCGATGCCTGTTTGCGGTCACTCCTTCCACTAGGCCTCCACTGACCACACCACTGCTGCCCGTGTACCCACGGAACCAATTTAAAATTGCCTACAGCCATGTGTTATTATTTTAGGCCTTCGATGCCTGTCTGCGGTCACTCCTTCCACTAGGCCTCCACTGACCACACCACTGCTGCCCGTGTACCCCTGGAACCAATTTAAAATTGCCTACAGCCAGCCCAATTTTTTTATTTTAGGCCTTCGATGCCTGTCTGCGGTCACTCCTTCCACTAGGCCTCCACTGACCACACCACTGCTGCCCGTGTACCCCTGGAACCAATTTAAAATTGCCTACAGCCAGCCCAATTTTTTTTATTTTAGGCCTTCGATGCCTGTTTGCGGTCACTCCTTCCACTAGGCCTCCACTGACCACACCACTGCTGCCCGTGTACCCACGGAACCAATTTAAAATTGCCTCCAGCCATGTGTTATTATTTTAGGCCTTCGATGCCTGTCTGCGGTCACTCCTTCCACTAGGCCTCCACTGACCACACCACTGCTGCCCATGTACCCCTGGAACCAATTTAAAATTGCCTACAGCCAGCCCAATTTTTTTATTTTAGGCCTTCGATGCCTGTTTGCGGTCACTCCTTCCACTAGGCCTCCACTGACCACACCACTGCTGCCTGTGTACCCACGGAACCAATTTAAAATTGCCTACAGCCATATGTTATTATGTTAGGCCTTCGATGCCTGTTTGCGGTCACTCCTTCCACTAGGCCTCCACTGACCACACCACTGCTGCCTGTGTTCCCCTGGAACCAATTTAAAATTGCCTACAGCCATCTGTTACTATGTTAGGCCTTTGAAGCGTGTCTGCGGTCCTTCCTTCCAATAGTTCTCAACTGACCAGACCAATGCTGGCCGTGTACCCCTGGAACCCAGCTGAAAGTGCATGTAGCCTCCTTTTTTTCTTTGTTTTATATTTAGAAAGCCCAGATGAACTACGCTGTGCAACGGTTCAAGCTACCCAGTCGACATTTCTTTTGCGAGAAAAGCCATCCCAGCCCTCCACCGGCATGAAAAAGTCTGCATTGTCATAGCACTCAGGCAATCAAACAGTAGAAAGGTGCACCTGACAAGAGACGCATGGACCAGTAGGCATGTCCACAAAAAGTTACGTGTCCATTACTGCGCACTGGGTTAATGTGTTGGATGCATGGTCCACAGGGGACTGCCTACAAAGTCTGTCTGCAGTCCCTAATTCCAATTTTCCTCCGCTGACCACACCACTGCTGCCCGTGTACCCCTGGAACCAATTTTACAGTGTCTACAGCCTAATTATTTTATGTTAGGCCTACTACGCCTGTCTGCGGTCCCTCCTTCCAATACTCGTCCACTGACCACACCACTGCTGCCCGTGGACCCCTGGAACCTATTTTTAATTGCATAGAGCATCCTTTTTTTAATAGTAGGCGTACAAAGTCTGTCTGCGGTCCACTATTGAAATTGTCCTCCACTGCCCAGAGCACTGCTGCTTGTGTACCCCTGTAACTTTTTTAAGCTGCAGTGAGCCACATTTTTGGTTTGAGTCCTACTACCTGTGTCTGTCTGCGCCACTCAATTCAGCTGTGTTCCTTTGAAAAAAGCTGAGCGTCAATAGTCTTGTTTTCAGCCTCTAGGAATTTTAAAACTGCATTGGGGGTACAACTTTGGTAGGGCCTACTAACGGTGTCTGCCTCCCCAAGGTGTTCTCCAGGTTGCCTTTCCTGAGCTTCGATCTTCATGCTCTCGTTTAGTAGTTGTTGGAAACTACGCTGCATTAGGCCTACAAATTGGGTATGGGGTGTAGAGAGATGGTGTGTTACACTCCAAGGTGTTCCCCAGGTTTCCTCTCCATTGCTTCGATCTTCATGCTCTCGTTTAGTAGTTGTTGGAAACTACGCTGCATTAGGCCTACAAATTGGGTATGGGGTGTAGAGAGATGGTGAGTTCCACTCCAAGGTGTTCCCCAGGCTTCCTCTCCATTGCTTCGATCTTCATGCTCTCGTTTAGTAGTTGTTGGAAACTACACTGCATTAGGCCTACAAATTGGGTATGGGGTGTAGAGAGATGGTGTGTTACACTCCAAGGTGTTCCTCAGGTTTCGTCCACATTGCTTCGATCTTCATGCTCTCGTTTAGTAGTTGTTGAAAACTACACTGCATTAGGCCTACAAATTGGGTATGGGGTGTAGAAAGATGGTGTGTTACACTCCAAGGTGTTCCCCAGGTTTCCTCTCCATTGCTTCGATCTTCATGCTCTTGTTTAGTAGTTGTTGGAAACTACCCTGCATTAGGCCTACAAATTGGGTATGGGGTGTAGAGAGATGGTGTGTTCCACTCCAAGGTGTTCTCCAGGTTGCCTTTCCTGAGCTTCGATCTTCATGCTCTCGTTTAGTAGTTGTTGGAAACTACGCTGCATTAGGCCTACAAATTGGGTATGGGGTGTAGAGAGATGGTGTGTTACACTCCAAGGTATTCCCCAGGTTTCCTCTCCATTGCTTCGATCTTCATGCTCTCGTTTAGTAGTTGTTGGAAACTACACTGCATTAGGCCTACAAATTGGGTATGGGGTGTAGAGAGATGGTGTGTTACACTCCAAGGTGTTCTCCAGGTTGCCTTTCCTGAACTTCTATCTTCAGGCTCTCATTAAATTGTAGTTAGGGTTGAGCGAAACGGGTCGAACATTTTCAAAAGTCGCCGACTTTTGGCTAAGTCGGGGTTTCATGAAACCCGATCCGACCCCTGTGCGGGGTCGGCCATGCGGTACGCGACTTTCGCGCCAAAGTCGCGTTTCAATGACGCGAAAAGCGCCATTTCTCAGCCAATGAAGGTAAACGCAGAGTGTGGGCAGCGTGATGACATAGGTCCTGGTCCCCACCATCTTAGAGAAGGGCATTGCAGTGATTGGCTTGCTGTCTGCGACGTCACAGGGGCTATAAAGAGGCGTTCCCGCCGACCGCCATGTTACTGCTGCTGATCTGAGCTTAGGGAGAGGTTGCTGCCGCTTTGTCAGAAGCAGGGATAGCGTTAGGCAGGGTCCATTAACCACAAAACCGCTTGTGCTGCAGCGATTTGCACTGTCCAACACCACCCTCGGTGTGCAGGGACAGTGGAAGTTTTTTTTTTTTTTTTTCCCCTCAGCGCTGTAGCTCATTGGGCTGCCCTAGAAGGCTCCCTGATAGCTGCATTGCTGTGTGTACGCCGCTGTGCAAACCAACTGCTTTTTTCAAAGCACAAATCCTCTTGTTCCTTCCTTTCTGCACAGCTATCTTTTTTGTTTGTCCACACTTTTTATTTCATTTGTGCATCAGTCCACTCCTTATTGCTGCCTGCCATACCTGGCTGAGATTACTGCAGGCAGGGAGATAGTAGCTGCCTGCCATACCTGGCTGAGATTACTGCAGGCAGGGAGATAGTAATTGTAGGACATTCCCTGTTTTTTTTTTTGTTTTTTTTTTGGTGGGAGATTAAGATTGGCAATTTGGCATTTCTGCTAGAGTGCCATCCCTGTGTGTGCCATCTCTCTCACATAGTGGGCCATAGAAAGCCTTTTCATTTTTCTGTATTTTTTTTTGTGGGGTGTATAAATTCTCCCTGATAAAAAAAACAGTGGGAGATTAATATTGGCCTTTGGGCTTGTGTGCCAGTCCTGAGTGTGCCATCTCTCTCACAAATAGTGGGCCATAGAAAGCCTATTTTATTTTTTTTTGGGTTTTATAAATTCTCCCTGAAAAAAAGGGAGATTAATATTGGCCTCTGGGCTTGTGTGCCAGTCCTGAGCGTGCCATCTGTGCCAGCCCTGAGCGTGCCATCTCTCTCACAAATAGTGGGCCATAGAAAGCCTATTTAATTTTTTTTTTTGGTTTTATAAATTCTCCCTGAAAAAAAGGGAGATTAATATTGGCCTCTGGGGTTGTGTGCCAGTTGTGAGCGTGCCATCTGTGCCAGTCCTGAGCGTGCCATCTCTCTCACAAATAGTGGGCCATAGAAAGCCTATTTAATTTTTTTTTTGGTTTTATAAATTTTCCCTGAAAAAATGGAGATTAATATTGGCCTCTGGGCTTGTGTGCCAGTTGTGAGCGTGCCATCTGTGCCAGTCCTGAGCGTGCCATCTCTCTCACAAATAGTGGGCCATAGAAAGCCTATTTAATTTTTTTTTTGGTTTTATAAATTTTCCCTGAAAAAAGGGAGATTAATATTGGCCTCTGGGCTTGTGTGCCAGTTGTGAGCGTGTCATCTGTGCCAGTCCTGAGCGTGCCATCTCTCTCACAAATAGTGGGCCATAGAAAGCCTATTTAAATATTTTTTTGGTTTTATAAATTCTCCCAGAAAAAAAGGGAGATTAATATTGGCCTCTGGGCTTCTGTGCCAGTCCTGAGCGTGCCATCTGTGCCAGTCCTGAGCGTCCCATCTCTCTCACAAATAGTGGGCCATAGAAAGCCTATTTTTTTTTTTTTTTGGGTTTTAGAAATTCTCCCTGAAAAAAAAAGGGAGATTAATATTGCCCTTTGGGCTTGTGTGCCAGTACTAAGCGTGCCATCTCTCTCTCTCTCTCAGTCAGTGGGCCATAGAACGCCTATTTTTGGTTTCATTTGTTTTATAAATTCTCCCTGAAAAAATCATTTTATTTTATTTGGTTTCTAAATTCTTCCTGATAAAATCATATTTTTTTTATTATTTTTTTTTCTAAAGTCTCCCTGAAAAAAAAAAAAAAAAAACAACCAAAAAAAACAGTGGGAGATTAATATTGGCCTTTCTGCTTGTGTGCCAGTCTTGACTCCTGGGTGTGCCATCTCTCTCTCTCTCTCTCTCTCTCTCTCTCTCTCTCTCCAATTGTGGTCCATAGAAAGCCTATATTTTTTTTCCTTGATTTGGGTTCCAAAATCTACCAGAGAAAATAACTACATCAATCATTGGTAGAAAAATATTGGCCTCTGGGCTTGTGTGCCACTCCTGACTCCTGTGTGCGTCATCTCTCAGTCAGTGGGCCATAGAACGCCTATTTTTGTTTTTATTTGTTTTATAAATTCTCCCTGAAAAAATCATTTTATTTTATTTGGTTTCTAAATTCTTCCTGATAAAATCATATTTTTTTTATTATTTTTTTTTCTAAAGTCTCCCTGAAAAAAAAAAAAAAAAAACAACCAAAAAAAACAGTGGGAGATTAATATTGGCCTTTCTGCTTGTGTGCCAGTCTTGACTCCTGGGTGTGCCATCTCTCTCTCTCTCTCTCTCTCTCTCTCTCTCCAATTGTGGTCCATAGAAAGCCTATATTTTTTTTCCTTGATTTGGGTTCCAAAATCTACCAGAGAAAATAACTACATCAATCATTGGTAGAAAAATATTGGCCTCTGGGCTTGTGTGCCACTCCTGACTCCTGTGTGCGTCATCTCTCAGTCAGTGGGCCATAGAACGCCTATTTTTGTTTTTATTTGTTTTATAAATTCTCCCTGAAAAAATCATTTTATTTTATTTGGTTTCTAAATTCTTCCTTATAAAATCATATTTTTTTTATTATTTTTTTTTCTAAAGTCTCCCTGAAAAAAAAAAAAAAAAAACAAACAAAAAAAACAGTGGGAGATTAATATTGGCCTTTCTGCTTGTGTGCCAGTCTTGACTCCTGGGTGTGCCATCTCTCTCTCTCTCTCTCTCTCTCTCTCTCTCTCCAATTGTGGTCCATAGAAAGCCTATATTTTTTTTCCTTGATTTGGGTTCCAAAATCTACCAGAGAAAATAACTACATCAATCATTGGTAGAAAAATATTGGCCTCTGGGCTTGTGTGCCACTCCTGACTCCTGTGTGCGTCATCTCTCAGTCAGTGGGCCATAGAACGCCTATTTTTGTTTTTATTTGTTTTATAAATTCTCCCTGAAAAAATAATTTTATTTTATTTGGTTTCTAAATTCTTCCTGATAAAATCATATTTTTTTTATTATTTTTTTTTCTAAAGTCTCCCTGAAAAAAAAAAAAAACAAACAAACAAAAAAAACAGTGGGAGATTAATATTGGCCTTTCTGCTTGTGTGCCAGTCTTGACTCCTGGGTGTGCCATCTCTCTCTCTCTCTCTCTCTCTCTCTCTCTCCAATTGTGGTCCATAGAAAGCCTATATTTTTTTTCCTTGATTTGGGTTCCAAAATCTACCAGAGAAAATAACTCCATCAATCATTGGTAGAAAAATATTGGCCTCTGGGCTTGTGTGCCACTCCTGATTCCTGTGTGCGTCATCTCTCACTCAGTGGCCCATAGAAAGCATATAGTTTGTTACATTTGTTTTCTAAATTCTCCCTGCAAAAATCTATTTTTTTTTGGGGGGGGTTTCTAAAGTGTTCCTGAAAAAAATAAAAATAAAAAAAAAATAATAGTGTGACATTAATATTAACATTTGTGCTTCAGTGACAGTCCTGCGTGTGGGGCATCTCTCTAATTTGCAGCCACCAAAAAAAGAGTGTGTAACATTGGGCCTGATTTTCGCTGTGGTCTCACCAACCTGTAAAGGGGTAGCTAAATCATACTGAAGTTATAGCTCACCGTGTAAGTTGTGTGACTGCAACAAATAACGTTAGTTTGGTTACGTTTTTAAAACAATGAGGAAGTCTAGTGGAAGAGGTCGTGGCCGGGGGCGTTCATTGTCAGCTGGTAATGAGGGTAGTGGTAGTGGTGGAGCATCAGGTGGTCGTGGGGAAAAAAATATTGCACCTAAGTCTGGAGCTGTGGAGCCAGGTTCGTCGTCCGGCTACACAAGGCCTCGAACGCTCCCTTTTCTGGGATTAGGAAAACCGCTTTTAAAGCCGGAGCAGCAAGAGCAAGTTTTGGCTTATCTTGCTGACTCAGCCTCTAGCTCTTTTGCCTCCTCTCGTGAAACTGGTAAAAGTAAAAGCAGCGCGTCGTTAGTGGATGTTCACGGTCAGGGACAAGTCACTTCCTTGTCCTCTTCAGCAAAAACAACAACAGAGAAGAATGCAGCAGGCGACACAACGGGTTACTCCATGGAGCTCTTTACACATACCGTCCCTGGCTTAGAAAGTGAAGCAGTTAACAGTCCATGCCCATTACAAGTTGAATCTGACATGGAGTGCACTGACGCACAGCCACAGCCAGACTACTATGCTGGTCCTTTGACTCAGACCACAACATTGCCCTCGCAGGGTGCTGATCAAGAATCAGACCCTGATGAGACTATGTTGCCCCATCACGAACGCTATACCACCGAACGACACGGTGACACAGACGAAGTTGCGCAGGAGGTACAAGAAGAGTTATTAGATGACCCAGTTCTTGACCCCGATTGGCAGCCATTGGGGGAACAGGGTGCAGGCGGCAGCAGTTCTGAAGCAGAGGAGGAGGAGGGGCCGCAGCAGGCATCAACATCGCCACAGGTTCCATCTGCCGGGCCCGTATCTTGCCCAAAACGCGTGGCAAAGCCAAAACCTGGTGGAGGACAGCGTGGCCATCCGGTTAAAGCTCAGTCTGCAATGCCTGAAAAGGTATCCGATGCTAGAAAGAGTGCAGTCTGGCATTTTTTTAAACAACATCCAATTGATCAGCGCAAAGTCATCTGTCAAAAATGTTCTACTTCCTTAAGCAGAGGTCAGAATCTGAAAAGTCTCAATACTAGTTGCATGCATAGACATTTAACCACCATGCATTTGAAAGCTTGGACTAACTACCAAACGTCCCTTAAGGTTGTTGCACCCTCGGCCAATGAAGCTAGTCATCAACGCAACATCCCTTACGGCAGTGTAGGACCACCATTTAGCGCACCACCTGCTGTATCTGTGCAGGTATCTTTGCCAGGCCAAAGCAGTCAGGGTCAGGGAATCACCAGTTTCGTAGTAGGAAACACTGCATCTAGGGCACCGGCGGCAACAATACCATCTCCCACCGTCTCTCAGTCTGCCATGTCCACCGGCACCCCCGCTAGTTCCACGATCTCCAGCTCTCCAGTCCAGCTCACCCTACATGAGACTATGGTTAGAAAAAGGAAATACTTAGCCTCGCATCCGCGTACACAGGGTTTGAACGCCCACATAGCTAGACTAATCTCGTTAGAGATGATGCCCTACCGGTTAGTTGAAAGCGAAGCTTTCAAAGACCTGATGGACTACGCTGTACCACGCTACGAGCTACCCAGTCGACACTTTTTTTCCAGAAAAGCCATCCCAGCCCTCCACCAGCATTTTAAAGAGCGCATCGTCCATGCACTCAGGCAATCTGTGAGCACAAAGGTGCACCTGACAACAGATGCATGGACCAGTAGGCATGGCCAGGGACGTTACGTGTCCATCACGGCACACTGGGTAAATGTGGTGGATTCAGGGTCCACAGGGGACAGCAAGTTTGGGACAGTTCTGCCTAGCCCACGGTCTAGTAAACAGTTGTCTGTAGCCGTTCGCACCCCCTCCTCCTCCTCCTCCTCCTCGTCCTCCTGCAGAAGCAAGAGCTCGTCCACAGACCGCAGTCGCACAAACACTCCATCCGCACCTGCCACTGTTGCACACCAGGTCTCCCATTATGGGGCAGCTACTGGCAAACGTCAGCAGGCTGTATTGGCTATGAAGTGTTTGGGCGACAATAGACACACCGCGGAAGTTCTGTCCGAGTTCTTGCAGCAAGAAACGCAGTCGTGGCTGGGCACTGTAGATCTTGAGGCAGGCAAGGTAGTGAGTGATAACGGAAGGAATTTCATGGCTGCCATCTCCCTTTCCCAACTGAAACACATTCCTTGCCTGGCTCACACCTTAAACCTGGTGGTGCAGTGCTTCCTGAAAAGTTATCCGGGGTTATCCGACCTGCTCCTCAAAGTGCGTGGACTTTGCGCACATATCCGCCGTTCGCCTGTACACTCCAGCCGTATGCAGACCTATCAGCGTTCTTTGAACCTTCCCCAGCATCGCCTAATCATAGACGTTGCAACAAGGTGGAACTCAACACTGCACATGCTTCAGAGACTGTGCGAACAGAGGCGGGCTGTTATGTTTTTGTGGGAGGATACACATACACGGGCAGGCAGTAGGATGGCAGACATGGAGTTGTCAGGTGTGCAGTGGTCGAAGATTCAAGACATGTGTCAAGTCCTTCAGTGTTTTGAGGAATGCACACGGCTGGTTAGTGCAGACAACGCCATAATAAGCATGAGCATCCCCCTAATGCGTCTGCTGATGCAAATTTTGACGCACATAAAGGATCAGGCGTCTGCACCAGAGGAAGAGGAAAGCCTTGATGACAGTCAGCGATTGTCTGGTCAGGGCAGTGTACATGACGAGGTACCGGGCGAAGAGGAGGTGGAGGATGAGGAGGATGAAGGGGATGAGTATATTTTTAATGAGGAAGCTTTCCCGGGGGCACGGGAAATTGGTGGCGTGGCAAGGCCGGGTTCTGGTTTTTTGAGGGACACAAGTGACGTAGATTTGCCTGCAACTGCCCCTCAACCAAGCACAACCGCAGATTTGACAACGGGAACTTTGGCCCACATGGCGGATTATGCCTTGCGTATCCTCAAAAGGGACACACGCATTACAAAAATGATGAACGATGACGATTACTGGTTGGCCTGCCTCCTTGATCCTCGCTATAAAGGCAAATTGCAAAATATTATGCCACATGAGAACTTGGAACTAATATTAGCAACAAAACAATCAACTCTTGTTGACCGTTTGCTTCTGGCATTCCCTGCACACAGCGCCCGTGATCGTTCTCACACGAGCTCCAGGGGCCAGCAGACCAGAGGTGTTAGAGGGGCAGAAATCAGAAGTGGCGTTGGCCAGAGGGGTTTTCTGACCAGGTTGTGGAGTGATTTTTCTATGACCGCAGACAGGACAGGTACTGCAGCATCAATTCAAAGTGACAGGAGACAACATTTGTCCAGTATGGTTACAAACTATTTTTCATCCCTTATCGACGTTCTCCCTCAACCGTCATTCCCATTTGATTACTGGGCATCCAAATTAGACACCTGGCCAGAATTGGCAGAATATGCATTGCAGGAGCTTGCTTGCCCGGCAGCTAGTGTCCTATGAGAAAGAGTATTCAGTGCTGCAGGTTCAATACTAACAGAAAAAAGGACTCGTCTGGCTACCCAAAATGTAGATGATCTAACCTTCATTAAAATGAACCACAACTGGATTTCAAAATCTTTTGCCCCACCCTGCCCGGCTGACACCTAGCTTTCCTATGAAAAGGTCTTGCCTGTGGACTATTCTGAATGACTTTTCCAATCTCGTAATTTTCTTCACCTGATTGTCCAGCATACGACATGTTTCCACCTCACGAAATGGCCAAACTCCCCACACGGGGCCGTGCTATCGCCACTTTGCGCTTGGACCCTTGAGAGTGCTGTTTGTCTGAAGAGGTGGGTGTGGCCGCTTTTGGTCGACGGCACTGCCACTGGGTCCCTCATAGTACAATAAAGTGTCTCTGGCGGTGGTGGTGCGCACCCAACGTCAGACACACCGTTGTAATATGAGGGGCCCTGTGCCTGTACCGCCGGCCACAAGACAGTTCCCCCCCCCAGCTCAAACAGTGCTCTACCACTAGCAAAATTATCTCTCACAGCTTCACCAATGTGTAGTCTAGGCGCTGACATCCTTCAATGCCTGGCACTGACAATACCATTGTTTTGACATTTTTGTTATGTTAGGCCTTCGAAGCCTGTCTGCGGTCCCTTCTTTCTACAACTACTACACTGACCAGGCCACTGCTGGCCGTGTTACCCTGGAACCAATTTAAAAGTGCCTACAGTCAGCCCAGTTTTGTTATGTTAGGCCTTCGAAGACTGTCTGCCGTCACTCCTTCCACTAGACTTCCACTGACCATACACTGCTGCCCATGTACCCCTGGAACCAATTTAAAAGTGCCTACAGCCAGCCCAATTTTGTTATGTTAGGCCTTCGAAGCCTGTCTGCGGTCACTCCTTCCACTAGACTTCCACTGACCAGACCACTGCTGCCCATGTACCCCTGCAACCAATTTAAAAGTGCCTACAGCCAGCCCAAGTTTGTTATGTTAGGCCTTTGAAGCCTGTCTGCGGTCACTCCTTCCACTAGACTTCCACTGACCAGACCACTGCTGCCCGTGTACCCCTGGAACCAATTTAAAAGTGCCTACAGCCAGCCCAAGTTTATTATGTTAGGCCTTCGAAGCCTGTCTGCGGTCACTCCTTCCACTAGACTTCCACAGACCAGACCACTGCTGCCCGTGTACCCCTGGAACCAATTTAAAAGTGCCTACAGCCAGCCCAAGTTTGTTATGTTAGGCCTTGGAAGCCTGTCTGCGGTCACTCCTTCCACTAGACTTCCACTGACCAGACCACTGCTGCCCGTGTACCCCTGGAACCAATTTAAAAGTGCCTACAGCCAGCCCAAGTTTGTTATGTTAGGCCTTCGAAGCCTGTCTGCGGTCACTCCTTCCACTAGACTTCCACAGACCAGACCACTGCTGCCCGTGTACCCCTGGAACCAATTTAAAAGTGCCTACAGCCAGCCCAAGTTTGTAATGTTAGGCCTTGGAAGCCTGTCTGCGGTCACTCCTTCCACTAGACTTCCACTGACCAGACCACTGCTGCCCGTGTACCCCTGGAACCAATTTAAAAGTGCCTACAGCCAGCCCAAGTTTGTTATGTTAGGCCTTCGAAGCCTGTCTGCGGTCACTCCTTCCACTAGACTTCCACAGACCAGACCACTGCTGCCCGTGTACCCCTGGAACCAATTTAAAAGTGCCTACAGCCAGCCCAAGTTTGTAATGTTAGGCCTTGGAAGCCTGTCTGCGGTCACTCCTTCCACTAGACTTCCACTGACCAGACCACTGCTGCCCGTGTACCCCTGGAACCAATTTAAAAGTGCCTACAGCCAGCCCAAGTTTGTTATGTTAGGCCTTCGAAGCCTGTCTGCGGTCACTCCTTCCACTAGACTTCCACAGACCAGACCACTGCTGCCCGTGTACCCCTGGAACCAATTTAAAAGTGCCTACAGCCTGCCCAAGTTTGTTATGTTAGGCCTTCGAAGCCTGTCTGCGGTCACTCCTTCCACTAGACTTCCACAGACCAGACCACTGCTGCCCGTGTACCCCTGGAACCAATTTAAAAGTGCCTACAGCCAGCCCAAGTTTGTTATGTTAGGCCTTGGAAGCCTGTCTGCGGTCACTCCTTCCACTAGACTTCCACTGACCAGACCACTGCTGCCCGTGTACCCCTGGAACCAATTTAAAAGTGCCTACAGCCAGCCCAAGTTTGTTATGTTAGGCCTTGGAAGCCTGTCTGCGGTCACTCCTTCCACTAGACTTCCACTGACCATACACTGCTGCCCATGTACCCCTGGAACCAATTTAAAAGTGCCTACAGCCAGCCCAAGTTTGTTATGTTAGGCCTTCGAAGCCTGTCTGCGTCCCGTTCTTTCAACTACAACTACACTGACCAGGCCACTGATGGCCGTGTTCCCCTGGAACCAATTTTAACTTGCCTACAGCCAGCCCTATGTTATTATGTTAGGCCTTCGAAGCCTGTCTGCGTCCCGTTCTTTCAACTACAACTACACTGACCAGGCCACTGATGGCCGTGTTCCCCTGGAACCAATTTTAACTTGCCTACAGCCAGCCCAATGTTAGGCCTTTGATGCCTGTCTGCCGTCACTCCTTCCACTAGGCCTCCACTGACCTGTCTATTGCTGCCCGTGTACCCCTTGAACCAACATCATTAAATATAAAAAAAATTAATTTGATTATAAAAAATAAGATCGTGTTGAGATCTCAAATGGAGACATTTTAACAATCAAAACAAACACACAACAAATATCTGGAACTGTACTACAAAGGTCCAACAGCTACAATTTCTTTCTCCTGCAAGAAGTTAACTGAAAGTTTTTTGGAGTTGTTAACACAGATATGGCATCCACCGAGTGTTGTCCTGTCGCGTCTCCTTTAAATTATTTCCAATAAGATGTTAAACTATTAATTTAATAAAATCAATAATTAAAAAAATAATTGAGTAAGTCAAAAGCACATTGCAAATAAACATTAATTACAAATCAAGAAGCATGGCGCGTCCGAGGGTGAGTAGATACCGAATAAGAATATAATCACCCTCGGACGCGCAATGCTTATTTAAAACAGCCTTCCTTCCTAAGAATCAGCCCTTCCGTGGTGTAGAGAGAGGTTGTGTTACACTCCAAGGTGTTCCCCAGGTTGCCTTTCCTGAGCTTCGATCTTCCGGCTCTCGTTTAGTAGCTGTTGGAAACTACGCTGCATTAGGCCTACTAATTGTGTATGGGTGAAACAGTGGCGCATCTGCGGTCCCTCCTTCCACTAGGCCTCCACTGACCTGTCTACTGCGGCCCGTGTACCCCTTGAACCAACCTAATAAAATATTTAAAAAATTAATTTGATTATAAAAAATAAGATCGTGTTGAGATCTCAAATGCAGACATTTTAACAATCAAAACAAACACACAACAAATATCTGGAACTGTACTACAAAGGTCCAACAGCTACAATTTCTTTCTCCTGCAAGAAGTTAACTGAAAGTTTTTTGGAGTTGTTAACACAGATATGGCATCCACCGAGTGTTGTCCTGTCGCGTCTCCTTTAAATTATTTCCAATAAGATGTTAAACTATTAATTTAATAAAATCAATAATTAAAAAAATAATTGAGTAAGTCAAAAGCACATTGCAAATAAACATTAATTACAAATCAAGAAGCATGGCGCGTCCGAGGGTGAGTAGATACCGAATAAGAATATAATCACCCTCGGACGCGCAATGCTTATTTACAACAGCCTTCCTTCCTAAGAATCAGCCCTTTCGTGGTGTAGAGAGAGGTTGTGTTACACTCCAAGGTGTTCCCCGGGTTGCCTTTCATGAGCTTCGATCTTCCGGCTCTCGTTTAGTAGTTGGTGGAAACTACGCTGCATTAGGCCTACAAATTTGGTATGGGGTGTAGAGACAGGTTGTGTTACACTCCAAGGTTTTCACCAGGTTGCCTTTCCTGAGCTTCGATCTTCATGCTCTCGTTTAGTAGTTGTAGAAAAGTACGCTGCATTAGGCCTACAAAATGGGTATGGGGTGGAGAGAGATGGTGTGTTACACTCCAAGGTGTTCCCCAGGTTGCCTTTCCTGAGCTTCGATCTTCATGCTCTCGTTTAGTAGGTGTCGGAAAGTAGGCTGCATTAGGCCTAAAAAATGGGGAATGGGGTGGAGAGAGATGGTGTGTTACACTCCAAGGTGTTCCCCAGGTTTCCTTGCCATTGCTTCGGTCTTCCGACTCTTGTTTAGTAGTTGTAGAAAAGTACACTGCATTAGGCCTAAAAAATGGGTATGGGGTGGAGAGAGATGGTGTGTTACACTCCAAGGTGTTCCCCAGGTTGCCTTTCCTGAGCTTCGATCTTCATGCTCTCGTTTAGTAGGTGTCGGAAAGTAGGCTGCATTAGGCCTACAAATTGGGTATGGGGTGGAGAGAGATGGTGTGTTACACTCCAAGGTGTTCCCCAGGTTGCCTTTCCTGAGCTTCGATCTTCATGCTCTCGTTTAGTAGATGTCGGAAAGTAGGCTGCATTAGGCCTACAAATTGGGTATGGGGTGGAGAGAGATGGTGTGTTACACTCCAAGGTGTTCCCCAGGTTTCCTTGCCATTGCTTCGGTCTTCATGCTCTCGTTTAGTAGTTGTAGAAAAGTACACAGCATTAGGCCTACAAAATGGGTATGGGGTGGAGAGAGATGGTGTGTTACACTCCAAGGTGTTCCCCAGGTTGCCTTTCCTGAGCTTCGATCTTCATGCTCTCGTTTAGTAGGTGTCGGAAAGTAGGCTGCATTAGGCCTAAAAAATGGGGAATGGGGTGGAGAGAGATGGTGTGTAACACACTCCAAGGTGTTCCCCAGGTTTCCTTGCCATTGCTTCGGTCTTCCGACTCTCGTTTAGTAGTTGTAGAAAAGTACACTGCATTAGGCCTAAAAAATGGGTATGGGGTGGAGAGAGATGGTGTGTTACACTCCAAGGTGTTCCCCAGGTTGCCTTTCCTGAACTTCGATCTTCATGCTCTCGTTTAGTAGGTGTCGGAAAGTAGGCTGCATTAGGCCTACAAATTGGGTATGGGGTGGAGAGAGATGGTGTGTTACACTCCAAGGTGTTCCCCAGGTTTCCTTGCCATTGCTTCGGTCTTCCGACCCTCGTTTAGTAGTTGTAGAAAAGTACACAGCATTAGGCCTACAAAATGGGTATAGGGTGGAGAGAGATGGTGTGTTACACTCCAAGGTGTTCCCCAGGTTGCCTTTCCTGAGCTTCTATCTTCAGGCTCTCATTAAATTGTGGTTAAATGGAACAACTGCATTTGGCGTACTAGTTGGTTTGGGGCCTACTATCGGTGTCTGCCACTCCTTGCTGTTCTCCTGGTTTCCTGTCCTGAAATTCCATTTTCAGGCTCTCGTTAAGTAGTTGTTAATGTTAGACTGCATTTGGCCTACTAGTTGGGTTGGGGACTACTATCGGTGTCTGCCACTCCTTGCTGTTCTCCTCCACTGAACAAAGCTGTGCCGCCTGTTTACTACGGTTGCCAATTTTGAACTGCATTTCGACTACTTACTGATTTGGCCCTACTCTCTGTGTCAGCCTCTCATTCCAGTTGTCCTCCACTGCAATGCCCCCTGGTTATTCCTGTGTTACCAATTTTGAACTGCATTTAGCCCACTTTCTTCTTTGGGCCTATATCTGTGTTTCCACTTCATCGTGCCCATTGCCCAGCCAGTGATAGATGAGTCTGCTGGTACATTGACCCATAACGCAACATTCCCCGTGCACGCTACACAACAACATTGTGACCCTGCTGAAAGTCAGGTTGCTCTTCCCGCATACCATACCACCCTACACGGGGACAAAGAGGAAGGTGCAGATGAAAGTGCAGGTTCCTTCATCAGGTGGGGGGAGGAATACTAGTTGGCGACGTCACTGGCACAGGGCCTCTCATAGTACGCAAAAGTGTTGCTGCCGGTGGGAGGCGCCCCCGCCGTGCAAACACACCGCTGTACTTTGAGGGGCCCTGTGCCAGTGCCAATGCCAACGAGTGGGCCCCCCCTGCTTGCTCAGGTTCACAGCACTTGCAAAGTTGAAATACTTACCTCTCCCTGCTCCACTGCCGTGACGTGGTCCAGATTTCCTGGGCCCACTAATTACTTGAACCAGCCCTACCCCCCACAACTTTAGCCAAATGACCCCCAATTTCAAATGCCTTCCAATTATTATAAGGTAAATTACGCTTGACAAGCTTCATTAAGAAGAATGGATGGTTTTGACATTAAAATGGGTACTCTAGGTGTTTTCCTGGCCCCCACTCACTGCCGACTATGCTGCCCCATTGACTTGCATTGGGTTTCGTGTTTCGGTCGATCCCGACTTTACGTCATAATCGGCCGATTTCACTCGACCCGACTTTGGACATAGTCGGGTTTCGCAAAACCCGGCTCGACTCTAAAAAGGTCAAGGTCGCTCAACTCTAATTGTAGTTAAATGGAACTACTGCATTTGGCGTACTAGTTGGTTTGGGGCCTACTATCGGTGTCTGCCACTCCTTGCTGTTCTCCTGGTTTCCTGTCCTGAAATTCCATTTTCAGGCTCTCGTTAAGTAGTTGTTAATGTTAGACTGCATTTGGCCTACTAGTTGGGTTGGGGACTACTATCGGTGTCTGCCACTCCTTGCTGTTCTCCTCCACTGAACAAAGCTGTGCCGCCTGTTTACTACGGTTGCCAATTTTGAACTGCATTTCGACTACTTACTGATTTGGGCCTACTCTCTGTGTCAGCCTCTCATTCCATTTGTCCTCCACTGCAATGCCCCCTGGTTAGTCCTGTGTTACCAATTTTGAGCTGCATTTAGCCCACTTTATTCTTTGGGCCTATATCTGTCTTTCCTCCTCATCCTGCCCATTGCCCAGCCAGTGATAGATGAGTCTGCTGGTACATTGAACCATAACGCAAAATTCCCCGTGCACGCTACACAGCAAGATTGTGACCCTGCTGAAAGTCAGGTTCCTCTTCCCGCATACCATACCACCTTACACGGGGACAAAGAGGAAGGTGCAGATGAAAGTGCAGGTTCCTTCATCAGGTGGGGGGAGGAATACTAGTTGGCGACGTCACTGGCACAGGGCCTCTCATAGCACGCAAAAGTGTTGCTGCCGGTGGGAGGCGCCCCCGCCGTGCAAACACACCGCTGTACTTTGAGGGGCCCTGTGCCAGTGCCAATGCCAACGAGTGGGCTTCCCCTGCTTGCTCAGGATCACAGCACTTGCAAAGTTGAAATACTTACCTCTCCCTGCTCCACTGCCGTGACGTGGTCCAGATTTACTGGGCCCACTAATTACTTGAACCAGCCCTACCCCCCACAACTTTAGCCAAATTACCCCAATTTCAAATGCCTTCCAATTATTATAAGGTAAATTACGATTGACAAGCTTCTTTTACCAAAATGGATGTTTTTGCCATTAAAATGGGCAGTGTAGGTGTTTTCCTGGCCTCCACTCACTGCCGACTATGCTCCCCCATTGACTTGCATTGGGTTTCGTGCTTCGGGCGATACCCGACTTTTTGCCATAATCGGCCAATTCCACTCGACTCGACTTCTAAGATAGTCGGGTTTCGCGAAACACGACTCGACTCTAAAAAGGTCAAGGTCGCTCAACCCTAGTTCTGAGAAAACACTGGCTGCCAAGTAGGGTTGAGTGAAACGGATCGGACGTATTAAAAAATCGCCGACTTTCGACAAAGTCGGGGTTCATGAAACCCGACCCGATCCTAGTGTGGGATCGGCCATGAGGTCGGCGATCTTCGCGCTAAAGTCGCGTTTCATATGATGCGTTCAGCGCCATTTTTCAGCCAATGAAGCAGGATGCAGAGTGTGGGCAGCGTGATGACATAGGCCTCGTTCCCCACCATCTTAGAGAAGGGCATGACAGTGATTGGCTTGCTTTTTGTGGCATCACATGGGCTATAAAGGGGCGTGCACGCCGACCACCCTCTTACTTCTGCCGATCGTAGCATAGGGAGAGGTTGCTGCAGCTTCATCAGAAGACGAGATATAGTTAGGGAGGGAAGATTAACCCCCAAACTGCTTGTGCTGTAGCGATTTCCACTGTTAAACACCACCTTTTTTTTGCAAGGACAGTGGAGTTTATATTTTTGTGCATCAGCTCTGCAGCTTATTAGGCTGCCTTATAAGGCTCCCTGATAGCTGCATTGCTGTTTGTATGCTGCTGTGCAAACCAACTGCTTTTTTAAAAGCAAAAATCCTGTTGCTCCTTTCTGCACAGTTATCTTGTTTCTTTGTCCACACTTTTGTGTGCAGCAGTCTTTTTTGTAGCTGCCATACTTGTCCTGAGATCATTGTAGAGAGATTGAAATTGTACTACAGTCCTTGTATTTTTTCACATATCTTCCAGCCACTTTCTGCCACTTACATTGTGTTGTGAAGGGAGGAGTGCTCAGTCAATAAGCTAACATAGAAATGACAGAAAACTCAGGCCCAGTGTGTAACACAACACAATGTAAGTGGCAGAACATGGCTGGCCAATATACAACAAACTAATAGAACTGACGTATATCCACTTTGTGACAATTAGAATTTCCCTTTTGGGGGGGAGACTGCACCAAAACTCAGGCCATTTCTTTCCTTGTAGGTTCATTCTACATGAAGGAAAACAAGTAAGAATAATGTAGGATGTATTGGGGAGGTGGCGGAGACATTAAAGGCATAGAGGTTTAGCCCAATCAAATAGAATAGCAAGAATTTAATTTTTTTTTAAGACGTTCGGAGTTACAAAGATATTGACTATGTTAAGATTTTTTTTATTTTGTCAGATATTGATGTTTCACTACTTCCACGCCTTTCACCTTTCTTTTACTTTTCCCACATTTTCTTCTTCATCATCATCAGCATCTTTGACATCAACTTCTTCTTCACCTTATTCATCTTCTTCATCTTCTACCTATTTTTTTTTGTTACATTCTTCATATTCATTTTATTCAACTATTATTCTTCTCATATTCTACTTCTTCATCATATTCTTATTTGTGACAGGCATTCCCGTAGTTATCTATAAAAGTTTGAAGATTACACCTTCCGTTCTGCCAGTCACAAAAGTTACATTTGTCCGCGTTCAGTTTGGCCTGCAGCATCAGGCTTTATCCAGGGGCACCACAAGGAGGAACGGACTCACCCCCATACACTGCTTAGTCTTCTTCTGCTTATAATTTAGATAATATCTTTTGCTCTGATATTAAGTGTTATGCTTAATGTTCTTCTGCTCTTTGTTCTGCAGCCTCTTGTTCTTCTGCTTCTTGGTCTTCCATGTCGTCATCTCCAGGGTCGTCGTCTCCAGGGTCGTCGTCTCCAGGGTCGTCATCTCCGGAGTCGTCATCGTCGTCGTCATCGGGGTGGTCTTCAGGGTCATCGTCTCCAGGGTCGTCGTCATGTCAGTGGTTGTCGTCTCTGGTGTCGTCGTCATCTTAGGGGTCGTCTTCCGGGTCGTCGTCTTTAGGGTCTTGAACTTGGAAATGTAGCAAAAGGTACAAGAAGGCTGAGAAAATGACGAGAACCAGCTGATGGAACTGGAACTCGGATGGCTACCCGAAGGTCCAAGAGCCAATGGAACTACCGAGGACCAGCTGACGTTACTGGAACCCGGTTACTAAGCAGGAGGTACCCGTGCCACAAAGCACTGCCAAGGACCACCTGACATTGGTGGAACTCGGATACCCAGAAGGAGGAACCTAAGCCAAAGGCTCTGCCCGGAACCAGCTGACGGTACTGGAACCAGGATGGGGAGCAGAAGGTACAAGAGCAAAAGACACTGTCGAGAACCAGCTGACGGTACTGGAACCCGGATGTGTTGGCCACGTTTGCAAGAGCCAATGGCACAACCGAGGACCAGCTGACGGTGCTGGAACCCGGTTACTAAGCAGAAGGTACCCGTGCTAAAAAGCACTACCAAGGACCGCATGATGTTGGCGGAACTCAGATACCCAGAAGGAGGCACCTAAGCCAAAGGTTCTGCCCGGAACCAGCTGACGGTGCTGGAACCAGGATGTGGACCAGAAGGTCCACAGGAGAAGAGAGAACAGCTAGGCCGCGAGGCTGCCGCAGTTAACGAACACCAACAGTCCTACAGGTGGAGCTTGGCCTACTGGCACTACAGAACCAGCCTTGATTTCCACTTCCCGCAGCCCACATAGGAAGCTCCTAAACTGGAGGCACCATGGAGTTGGCTAACCCGACCACAACACGACGGGACAACGTATAGGCATGTAAGTGACCTTGACACTACCCGGAAACAGCTGACTGTGCTGGAACCAGGATGTGGAGCAGAAGTTCCACAGGAGAAGAGAGAACAGCTTGGCCGTGAGGCTTCCGCAGTTACCGAACACCAACAGTCCTGCAGGGGGAGCTTGGCCTACTGGCACTACAGAACCAGCCTTGATTGCCACTTCCCGCAGCCCACATAGGAAGCTCCTAAACTGGAGGCACATTGGAGTTGGCTGACCCTACCGCAACATGACTGGACAACGTATAGGCCTGTAAGTGACCTTGACACTACCCAGATCCAGCTGACGGTGCTGGAACCAGGCTGGGCAGGAGGGAGTACCTGTGACAAAGACACTGCCGAGAGCCAGCTGACGGTACTGGGACCCGGATGCATTGCCCAAGTGTGCAAGAGCAAATGGCATGACCGAGGACCAGCTGACGGTGCTGGTACCCGGTTACTAAGCAGGAGGTACCCGTGCTAAAAACCACTACCAAGGACCACCTGACGTTGGCGGAACTCGGATACCCAGAAGGAGGCACCTAAGCCAAAGGCTCTGCCCGGAACCAGCTGACGGTGCTGGAACCAGGATGTGGACCAGAATGTCCACAGGAGAAGAGAGAACAGCTAGGCCGCGAGGCTGCCGCAGTTACCGAACACCAACAGTCCTACAAGGGGAGCTTGGCCTACTGGCATCACAGAACCAGCCTTGATTGCCACTTCCCGCAGCCCACATAGGAAGCTCCTAAACTGGAGGCAACATGGAGTTGTCTAACCCGACCGCAACACGACTGGACAACGTATAGGCGTGTAAGTGACCTTAACACTACCTGGAACCAGCTGACGGTGCTGGAACCAGGCTGGGCAGGAGGGAGTACCCGTGACAAAGACACTGCCGAGAACCAGCTGATGGTACTGGAACCCGGATGCGTTGCCCAAGTGTGCAAGTGCCAATGGCACCGAGGACCAGCTGACGGTGCTGGAACATGGTTACTTAGCAGGAGGTACCTGTGCTAAAAAGCACTACCAAGGACCGCCTGACGTTGGCGGAACTTGGATACCCAGAATGAGGCACCTAAGCCAAAGGCTCTGCCCGGAACCAGCTGACGGTGCTGGAACCAGGATGTGGAGCAGAAGGTCCACAGGAGAAGAGAGAACAGCTAGGCCGCGAGGCTGCCACAGTTACCGAACACCAACAGTCCTACAGGGGGAGCTTGGCCTACTGGCACTACAGAACCAGCCTTGATTGCCACTTCCCGCAGCCCACATAGGAAGCTCCTAAACTGGAGGCACCATGGAGTTGTCTAACCCGACCGCAACACGACTGGACAACGTATAGGCATGTAAGTGACCTTGACACTACCCGGAATCAGCTGACGATGCTGGAACCCGGCTGGGCAGGAGGGAGTACCCGTGACAAAGTCACTGCCGAGAACCAGCTGACGGTGCTGGAACCAGGATGTGGACCTATTCAAGATTGTCTTCCTAGAGCCCCAACAAGCGGTGTTGGAGCAAAGGGTCAGCAGGGGGAGCAGAATGTAGGTCGAAGCCTGCACTGGAGGCAGCTTTGTGTCTGCGTGGCGTTTGCAGGACACGTTGGCGGCTACACAGCAGGGGAACAGCTGGCGTTGCTGAACCCCACTGACACATTGGCGGGTGTTTTGCTCTGTGCAGCCAGCACTTCCGGGCAACAACTGGCGGTGTTAGAGCCCGGGGTCTGCAGGAAGAGCAGAGTGTAGGCCGAAGCCTAATTGAACCAATTTCAAAGGTAACCTTTAACCCCCACTCAGGTGTTACAAACTAGAAGAGCCACACCTTGTGCAGCAGTAATGCTGCACAAGTAAAAGGTTGCTCTTTAAATTTTGCTCCTTGCACACGCTGAATTAAACACGTCAAATAATTTAGCCCCTTATACAGTCAAACTGTCTTGAAGGCGTGACTTGCCTTCTTAATGAGACGCAGCACAGCTGTCACAAATCCCACCTTGGTGCTGGGCGCAGCCTCCTGAGCGTCGTTATTAGCTGTACAGAAGTCTGCGCTGTTGTGTTATCCCTTGGCCACGCGCTGTTAGCGCTGCCCGTCTTCTGACCTCATTTCATGTCGGCCGATGCGGCTAGAGATCCCCATGAATCCCAGCCCCGCAGTGTCTTTTCATTAATTCACACTGCGGGGCTGGGATTCATGGCCTTGCACAGTAAATAGGTTCGCCTGTCACTCATGTCCTTACACCTGCTTCAGACTGGGCGGCCTCCGCTGATCCCTTATTATCGCATGCCACGGCCATGAGGTCACACAGTCTGAAGAAGGCAGAAGGAGGTGAGTGAAGACAGGCGAAGATATGCACTGCTCATGCCCATCAATCACACCCTCGCAGTCCAAAAAAATAAGACACCGAGGGGCGTTGTGTCGGGCAGGGCGGACGCACAGGCGCAGCAAGCCAAACAATGATGTCAGAAGACGGGCAGCGCTACCAAGGGGGTTGCTGCATATCATTACAAAGGAAAGTCACACCTCAGGGACGGGGGACACATTTTAGACGTGTTGAGTTCGACATGTGCAAGGAGAATAACTTAATGAGCCACCTTGTACAAATGCAGCATTACTGCTGTACAAGGTGGCTGTTATATATTCAAACGCCTGGGGGGGGACAGGTTACCTTTAATTTCAGTTCTGGTGTCTGCGTGGCGTTTGCAGGACACGATGCCGGCTACACAGCAGGGGAACAGCTGGCGTTGCTGAACCCCACTGACACATTGGCGGGTGTTTTGCTCTGTGCAGCTAGCACTTCCGGGCACCAATTGGCAGTGTTAGAGCCCAGGGTATGCAGGAGGAGCAGAGTGTAGGCCGAAGCCTAAGTGAACCAATTTCAAAGGTAACCTTTAACCACTAGTGTTGAGCATTCCGATACCACAAGTATCGGGTATCGGCCGATACTTGCGGTATCGGAATTCCGATACCGAGATCCGATACTTTTGTGGTATCGGGTATCGGTATCGGATACATAGAGATGTGTAAAATAAAGAATTAAAATAAAAAATATTGATATATTTACCTCTCCGGCGGCCCCTGAACTCAGCGCGGGTAACCGGCAGGCTTCTTTGTTCAAAATCAGCGCTTTTAGGACCTGAGAATCACGTCCCGGCTTCTGATTGGTCGCGGACCGCCCATGTGACCGCCACGCGACCAATCACAAGCCGCGACGTCACCGCAAGATATTAACGCGCTCATTTTTAAAAATAAGCGCGGTAATGACTTTCAAAGACGTAGCGGCTTGTGATTGGTCGCGGCCACGCGACCAATCACAAGCCGCGACGTCACCGCAAGCTATTAACGCGCTCATTTTTAAAAATGAGCGCGTTAATGGCTTTCAAAGATGTAGCGGCTTGTGATTGGTCGCGGCCACACGACCAATCACAAGCCGCGACGTCACCGCAAGCTATTAACGCGCTCATTTTTAAAAATGAGCGCGGTAATGACTTTCAAAGACGTAGCGGCTTGTGATTGGTCGCGGCCACGCGATCAATCACAAGCCGCGACGTCACCGCAAGCTATTACATAGTAACATAGTAACATAGTTAGTAAGGCCGAAAAAAGACATTTGTCCATCCAGTTCAGCCTATATTCCATCATAATAAATACCCAGATCTACGTCCTTCTACAGAACCTAATAATTGTATGATACAATATTGTTCTGCTCCAGGAAGACATCCAGGCCTCTCTTGAACCCCTCGACTGAGTTCGCCATCACCACCTCCTCAGGCAAGCAATTCCAGATTCTCACTGCCCTAACAGTAAAGAATCCTCTTCTATGTTGGTGGAAAAACCTTCTCTCCTCCAGACGCAAAGAATGCCCCCTTGTGCCCGTCACCTTCCTTGGTATAAACAGATCCTCAGCGAGATATTTGTATTGTCCCCTTATATACTTATACATGGTTATTAGATCGCCCCTCAGTCGTCTTTTTTCTAGACTAAATAATCCTAATTTCGCTAATCTATCTGGGTATTGTAGTTCTCCCATCCCCTTTATTAATTTTGTTGCCCTCCTTTGTACTCTCTCTAGTTCCATTATATCCTTCCTGAGCACCGGTGCCCAAAACTGGACACAGTACTCCATGTGCGGTCTAACTAGGGATTTGTACAGAGGCAGTATAATGCTCTCATCATGTGTATCCAGACCTCTTTTAATGCACCCCATGATCCTGTTTGCCTTGGCAGCTGCTGCCTGGCACTGGCTGCTCCAGGTAAGTTTATCATTAACTAGGATCCCCAAGTCCTTCTCCCTGTCAGATTTACCCAGTGGTTTCCCATTCAGTGTGTAATGGTGATATTGATTCCCTCTTCCCATGTGTATAACCTTACATTTATCATTGTTAAACCTCATCTGCCACCTTTCAGCCCAAGTTTCCAACTTATCCAGATCCATCTGTAGCAGAATACTATCTTCTCTTGTATTAACTGCTTTACATAGTTTTGTATCATCTGCAAATATCGATATTTTACTGTGTAAACCTTTTACCAGATCATTAATGAATATGTTGAAGAGAACAGGTCCCAATACTGACCCCTGCGGTACCCCACTGGTCACAGCGACCCAGTTAGAGACTATACCATTTATAACCACCCTCTGCTTTCTATCACTAAGCCAGTTACTAACCCATTTACACACATGTTCCCCCAGACCAAGCATTCTCATTTTGTGTACCAACCTCTTGTGCGGCACGGTATCAAACGCTTTGGAAAAATCGAGATATACCACGTCCAATGACTCACCGTGGTCCAGCCTATAGCTTACCTCTTCATAAAAACTGATTAGATTGGTTTGACAGGAGCGATTTCTCATAAACCCATGCTGATATGGAGTTAAACAGTTATTCTCATTGAGATAATCCAGAATAACATCCCTCAGAAACCCTTCAAATATTTTACCAACAATAGAGGTTAGACTTACTGGCCTATAATTTCCAGGTTCACTTTTAGAGCCCTTTTTGAATATTGGCACCACATTTGCTATGCGCCAGTCCTGCGGAACAGACCCTGTCGCTATAGAGTCACTAAAAATAAGAAATAATGGTTTATCTATTACATTACTTAGTTCTCTTAGTACTCGTGGGTGTATGCCATCCGGACCCGGAGATTTATCTATTTTAATCTTATTTAGCCGGTTTCGCACCTCTTCTTGGGTTAGATTGGTGACCCTTAATATAGGGTTTTCATTGTTTCTTGGGATTTCACCAAGCATTTCATTTTCCACCGTGAATACCGTGGAGAAGAAGGTGTTTAATATGTTAGCTTTTTCCTCGTCATCTACAACCATTCTTTCCTCACTATTTTTTAAGGGGCCTACATTTTCAGTTTTTATTCTTTTACTATTGATATAGTTGAAGAACAGTTTGGGATTAGTTTTACTCTCCTTAGCAATGTGCTTCTCTGTTTCCTTTTTGGCAGCTTTAATTAGTTTTTTAGATAAAGTATTTTTCTCCCTATAGTTTTTTAGAGCTTCAATGGTGCCATCCTGCTTTAGTAGTGCAAATGCTTTCTTTTTACTGTGAATTGCCTGTCTTACTTCTTTGTTTAGCCACATTGGGTTTTTCCTATTTCTAGTCCTTTTATTCCCACAAGGTATAAACCGCTTACACTGCCTATTTAGGATGTTCTTAAACATTTCCCATTTATTATCTGTATTCTTATTTCTGAGGATATTGTCCCAGTCTACCAGATTAAGGGCATCTCTAAGCTGTTCAAACTTTGCCTTCCTAAAGTTCAATGTTTTTGTGACTCCCTGACAAGTCCCCCTAGTGAAAGACAGGTGAAACTGCACAATATTGTGGTCGCTATTTCCTAAATGCCCGACCACCTGCAGATTTGTTATTCTGTCAGGTCTATTAGATAGTATTAGGTCTAAAAGTGCTGCTCCTCTGGTTGGATTCTGCACCAATTGTGAAAGATAATTTTTCTTGGTTATTAGCAGAAACCTGTTGCCTTTATGGGTTTCACAGGTTTCTGTTTCCCAGTTAATATCCGGGTAGTTAAAGTCCCCCATAACCAGGACCTCATTATGGGTTGCAGCTTCATCTATCTGCTTTAGAAGTAGACTTTCCATGCTTTCTGTTATATTTGGGGGTTTGTAACAGACCCCAATGAGAATTTTGTTACCATTTTTCCCTCCATGAATTTCAACCCATATGGACTCGACATCCTCATTCCCTTCGCTAATATCCTCCCTTAAAGTGGACTTTAGACAAGACTTTACATAGAGACAAACCCCTCCTCCTCTCCGATTTTTACGATCCTTTCTAAACAGACTGTAACCCTGTAAGTTGACTGCCCAGTCATAGCTTTCATCTAACCATGTCTCGGTTATTCCCACTATGTCAAAGTTACCTGTAGATATTTCTGCTTCTAGTTCTTCCATCTTGTTTGTCAGGCTTCTGGCGTTTGCGAGCATGCAGTTTAGAGGATTTTGTTTTGTTCCAATCTCCTCACTGTGGATTGTTTTAGAAATGTTCTTACCTCCCTT